>NC_060270.1:261651-286286 GCF_021613505.1 Equus quagga | reverse complement strand
CCCTTCCCCCTTCCCCCCTTCCTCCCTTCCCCCTTCTCCCCTTCCTCCCTTCCCCTCTTCCCCTCTTCCAGGGCCCCCGAGATGCAGAGCGACTCACAGCCCAGCCAGCAGGAGGCTGGCTGAAAGGAAGAACCTGCCTGACCAGGAGCCCGGCTTCTGGATCCCTCTGGAACCCGCGCCCCAGCCGCACATGCGGCCTCCAGGCTCCTTGGAGGGAGACAGGAGTTCTCTTCAGTCCTGTATGTAGCGCTGCGACTTTGTTTTTTCTGATACTCAAGGCTGAATCCCGCCGTAACTGATACAGCGTGAGGCCCACTGTCGCCCTGGGAGCAGTGTTCAGAGGACGCTGAAACGAGCTGGTCTAATTCAGCCCCTGAACCTGTGTGCCTCTTGCCCCCCAGCAAGTGAGGGCATCTTTGTCTGAGTCCAAACACATGGAATCTTCATTTATGTCTGATATTTACATGGCATTCCAAATATTCTCACACAAACGGCAGCAGATATTGGAAAGAGCAAAGGGCTATGTCAAAAAACAGACATTCGGGTCCCACCTCTGCTTCCTGACCTTAGACAAGTATTTTAAATCCTCTGCCCCTCAGTTCCCCTGAAGGTTGGTGGAAATACTGTCTTCTCTGCTTCACAGAGTTGCTATGATGGCTAATGAAGGATTTACGGAGCACACTACAGAAGAGACCTCAATGCCGCCCTCC
This sequence comes from Equus quagga, assembly GCF_021613505.1. Classification (NCBI taxonomy): domain Eukaryota; kingdom Metazoa; phylum Chordata; class Mammalia; order Perissodactyla; family Equidae; genus Equus; species Equus quagga. The sequence continues at coordinate 285,576 of NC_060270.1, read as the reverse complement.
AGAGGAGCTCTGGCCGCAGACCCCTGATGGGCGTGCGCACCTGACCTCGCTCCCGTCCTTTCTGCGGGTGTCACTTCTCTGTGGACAGGCAGAACCAGACCAGCTCCTTGGTCCCGTTCCAACAAAACTTCTGAGTGCAAATGGCATTCTTAGAGTCTTCAGGCGAGGACGGGGCCTTTGGGGGACTTGTTAAGTCCACACCTCTATATTAAGGTGAGATCACACCTAGACTATCCTGGAATTACAAATTTATTAGTTTATAAAGACCCTGAGAGAATAAATTCTAAACCCTCACCTTCAAGAGCATATCTGCGGATTTAACAGCCTCAGTATAAGAAAATTGCTCCTCAGAATTAAATTTAAATTCCTTACCCCAAGTTAAATCTCAGGCTGTCTTGTGCATACTTTAATAGTCACCAAAAAGCTAGTACAATTTGTTCAACATTCACCCTTTATGGTTTGAAGACCGTTCCTGAAACAATCTTCACATGAATATTGAGTCTAAAACTCACACTTGCCATGACAACTGTTGTTTCTGTATTTTAAAAAATCATGCAAATATCCAGCTCACTGATGAGGACTTTCATAAGAACATGAAGAAGTACTTTACTTCTAAAGTTATAGATATTTAGAATCCTGTTTATAAAGAAAAGAGATTGGGTAACAAATTTGCAAATCAGAACATGCTTTAAAGCTAAAATTATCATTTCTAAACTAAGTAGCTGAAAAAATAAGACTGTTAGTTAAAATAGGTGCATACGTTATTCAAATGATATAGCTAACATTTTATGCTTAAAATAAATGAAAAACAAATGTATAATTGATATTCATTTATTCTTGTCACTATATAACCAGAACAGTGCAAACTAGTTTTGTGTGGCATCCTTCACAGAAAGAGTGCTCCAACATCCTTTACAAAATTAAAATAATGTATGATATTAATTTTGTTTGTTTTCAGCTTCTAGGACATGTCTGACATAGATTACTGGGTACATTCAGTCTCAATATGCTGTTTTTATTGTAAATCCTGATAAAGGGTGTTAGCATTGCACTCAACAAAACCCATCCAATGACTGATTTTCTTAAGCCAGTATGAAATTAGCCTCATGAGATGGAGTTACTTGAAAACATTAATTCAACATCTATGTTTGCTTATCGGTCCTGATGCCCTGTGCACTCTTGAACTGCATAAATCTAAGGAACTGGCAGTTTCCATCCATCTCTCTTGACAGCCTTACCTTTACAAGAGCTGAAATGCAAGGAGAGCCATCCAAGTCAGAAGCAGGTAAAAGACCAGAGGAGGATAGCTCCTCTTTGGGAACCATCAACAGTCAAGGTTCATGTGTAAGCTTATCATGGAAATGAGAGTGAGTTTTCTCATGGTTCAAGAAGTGAGTTACAAATAAAGGAAAAAAAAGGCTAGAAGGAAGCTGTGGTGGTAGATTGGAATCAGAGGTATCCATATCAGCGTTTAATATAAATATCGTTACCACACAAAATTGGGGTTCTCCTACCCAATACACACACAAAAAAAATCCAATTATTACAGCATCAGCTTTTGGGAAAAGAAAACAGATTTATTGCTATATCAATCTCCAAGCAGACAAGAGACATAAGCTCTCAGATCTGTCTTCCAGATCCCGGATTTGGGGGAGAACTTACAGGATGAAGGGCAGGGTGGTCTCAAGTGTGGGGAGAGATGAGTGAAGGTGAGGAGAGGTGAGGTAATTGATGGTCTTCGCAAGCATGGTCAAGCTTCATGGCTCTTCATAGGACGCATGTTCACAAAATGGTGTGTTAGTATGATCTGAGGGTGGAGTTTTCAGCCCTTTGATGTCAAAAGGGTCACTTATTAGGCATTTGTGCAGGCCCAGTTGATGGGCTGGTGGTCTCAACCAGCCTGAACTGGACAAGGGGTCTCAGCTCCTGAAAAACCACTCTTAATTACTCTGCTGATAAAATGGGCTCAGTTGAACTGGTCCTGGAGGGCTCCTGGTTACAACATGAGTAGATAGATGTAGAAATCAACACGGATATGTCTGTGCAGAGGTTTTTTACGCAGATACATTTCTCAGTTCTGTCTACCGCAATCCTCGTGGCAACGCTGTCCCAGCAGTGAGAATGCCTAGCCTCCAGGTATTAGTCTCTAAACACTTTCCTCCAATAAAAGGAATGAGGGCTCCAGGGGAAATGGTTGGTTCCAGAGCTGAGGCAGGAAACACCACACAATCCTAGAATGTCTAGTGTGCCATAAAGACAGGAAATACTTGAAAATGATGGGAGCACCTGAGGCACAATCTGAAGAATCTCAATGGCCAAATGTGAGTCCATGTGAAAAATAAAGTAAATGATAGGCTGGATTAAAATCCGTAGTCTATAGTGATATAAATAAATAACTGAATAAATAAATTAATGCATGAGAAGGGACAGCTTTTGTTACAGTCAAATTCTAATTAATAAATTTAGAAGAAATGATGACAATAGAAAATCACAATTAGCAAAAACCACAGTAATGATTATTGCAGGCAAGAGTTACAGATGGATGCAGAAACTAGTAAATAAAAACATGATGAGAAATGACATATTTGCATAGTTTCAAAATGTCTCCTCACAAGATACTTATTGATTACAAATGAAACAATAACCTTACGGTGGAGAAACCTGGAAGACACCACCTTAACCAAGTGATGACAGTTAAAACTGCATGATGAGACATCATGAATGGAGATGTGTCTTCGTGCTGCACCCGCTGAAATGATACACTGAGAAGGTTACATCCTCACTTCTGTGATATTCTTGCCAAAAAATGCATAACTTGAATTTAATCATGAGGAAATATCAGATAAATCCAAATTGAGTGACATTCTACAAACTGTCTGGTCCACACTCTTCAAAATGTCAAGGTCATAAAAGACAAACAAAGAGGAACTGTCATAGATTTGAGAAGGCTGAAGTCTATTAAAAATATAACAAAATATAACAACTAAAGGCAAAGTGAGATTCTGGATTGAATCTTAGGTTAAAAAGTGGCATTAGTGGTACGACTGGCAAAATTCAGTCTCTAGGTTAGTTAATGATGCTATTGAATAAACGTTCCTTTCTTGATGTCATTAATTTTACTGTGATTATGCAAGATGTTGACATTAGGAGAAGTTTGGTTAATGGCATATAAGAGCTTTCTGTGTTATTTATGCAACCCTCAGTAAGTATAAGATGATTACAAATTAAAAGCTAGTTTAAACTAAGTCCATCTTCATCCTCGTCCCCACGAGCTTCAGTTAACAATACTTTACCTCTGTGTTGTGGTTGTCTATTGCTGTGATACAAACCACTCCAATCTTAATGACATAAAACAACACATTATTATGTCTCATGGTTCTGGGGGGTTAATTTGAAAGGACCTAAATGAATGAAAAAGACCTCTCTTTATATATTTTTTTTCTATTATTTCACAACATCCTTCTATCAGAAATGGACAGATCCAGCAGGCAGAAAATCAGTAAAGGCATAGTTGAACTCAAGAACACCATCAGTTAAGTGGGTATAATTAACATCTACAGATTAGTTATCCAATAGCAGATTGCACATTCTTCTCAAGTTCACATGGAACTTTTGCCAAGATAGACCACACTCTGGGCCGTAAAACATCTTAATAAATTTAAAAGAACAGAAATCATATAGTGCTGTTCTCAGACCATAATGGAATTAAACTAGAAGTCAGTAGCAGAAAGATAGCTGGAAAATCCCAAAATAGATGGAGGTTAGAAAACACAAGTCAAAGAAGAAATCTCAAGAGAAATTTTAAAATATTTTAACTAAATTAAAATGAAAATACAACTTACAAAAATGTGTGGGGTGCAGCAAAAGTAGTGTTTAGAGGGAAATTTATAGCAGTGAATGTGTATTTTAGAAAAGATGAAAGATCTAAAATCAATAGTCTAATCTTGTACCTTAGGAAACTTGAAACAAAAGAGCAAATTAAATCCAAAGCAAAGAGAAGAAAAAAATAAGATTAGAGCAGAAATAAACAAAATTGAAAATAGAAAATCAATAGAGAAAATCAACAAAGCTAAAAGCTCATTCTTTGAAAAAATCAATAAAATTGATAAGCCTCTAGTCATCCTAAGAAAAAGAAGAAGAAATATATTTCTAATATCAGAAATGAAAGAGAGTATGTCACTACAGATCCCACGGACATTAAAAGGATAATAAATGAATATTATGAACAACTCTATGTCCACAAATTTGTAACCTAGATGAAATGAACCAATTCCTTGAAAGACACAATCTGCCAAAATTCACACAAGAAGAAAGGGATAGGCCTATATCTATTAAAGAAATTTGAATCAATAAATAATAACCTTCCAAGTCAGACACTGTTCCGGCCAGATGGGTTCACTAGGGAACTCTACCAAATATTTAAGTAAAAAATTATACCAGTTCTCTACAATCTCTTCTAGAATATAAAAGTAGAGAAACTATTACTTAACTCATTCTATGAAGCCAGCATTATCCTAATACCAAAGCCTTTACGAGAAAAGAAAACACAGACCACTATCTTTCATGAACATAGATGCTGAAATCCTCAACAAAATATTAGCAAATCAAATCTAACAATGCATAAAAAGAATTATAACTACAACCAAGTGGAATTTATCCCAGGTACATGAAGCTGGTTCAACATTCAGAAGTCTATTAATGTAATCCATCACATCAACAGGCCAAAGGAGAAAATGATATGATCATATCAATAGATGCAGAAAAAGTATTTAACAAAATCCAACACCCACTCATGATAAAAACGCTCAGCAAACTAGGAATAGAAGGGAATTTCCTCAACTTGGCAAAGAACATCTACCAAAAACCTACAGTTGACACCATACTTATTGGTGAGGAACTCAAAGCTTTCTCACTAAGATCAGGAACAAGGCAAGGATGTACCCATTGCCACTGCTTTTCAGCATCATACTGGAACTCCTAGCTAATGTAACGGGACAAGGAAATAAAAGGTATACATGTTGGGAAGTAAGACATAAAGTTGGCCCTGTTTGCAGATGTCGTGATGGTCTATGTAGAAAATCCAAAAGAATCGACAAAAACTCCTGGAATTAATCAGCAATTATAATGAAATTGTAGGATACAAAGTGAATGTACAAAAGTCAATCATTTTCAAAAAAAAAAAAGTCAACCACTTTCCTATATACCAGCAATGAACAAGCAGAATTTGAAATTAAAAACATGTTATCATTTACATTACCACTCAAAAAAATGAAATACTTAGGTATAAATCTAATAAAATATGCATAAGATCTTTGTGAGGAAAACTATAAAAATCTGATGAAAGCTATCAAAGAAGAACTAAATAAATGGAGAGATATCCCATGTTCATGGATAAGGAGACTCAATATTGTCAAGATGTCAGTTCTTCCCAACTTACCTATAGATATTACACAATCCAAACGAAAATCTCAGCAAATTATCGTATGGATATCCACAAACTGATTCTATAGTTTATATGGAGTAGCAAAAGACCCAGTATAGACAACTAATTATTGAAGAAGAGCAAAGTTGGAAGACTCAGACCATCAGACTTTGACTTCTTATAAAGTTGCAGTAATCAAGACAGTGTGGTCTTATCGAAAGAACAAACAAATAGATCAATGGAACAGAAGAGAGAGCCCAGAAATAGACCCACATGCATATAGTCAAGTGATCTTTGACAAAAGAGCAAATGCAATACAATGGAGCAAAGATAGTCTTTTCAACAAATAGTACTGGGACAACTGGACATCCACATGGAAAAAAAATGAATCTAGCCACAGACCACACATCCTTCACAAAAATTAGCTCAAAATGGACCACAGACCTAAATGTAAAACACAAAACTATAAATATACTAGAAAATAATATAGGAGAAAACCTAGATGACCTTGGGTATGGTAATGACTTTTTTAGATATAACACCAAAGACATGATCCATGAGACAATGAATTGATAAGCTGGACTTCTTCAAAATTAGAAACTTACACTTTGTGAAAGACAAAGTAAAGAGAATGAGAAGACAAGCCACAGATTGGGATAAAATATTTGCAAAAGACATTTCTGATAAAAGAAAGTTATCCAAAATATATAAATAACTCTTAAAACTCAACAATAAGAAAACAAACAACCCAGTTAAAAAATGGGCAAAAAATATGAACAGACACCTCACAAAAGAAGATATACAGATGACTAGTAAGCATATGAAAAGATGTTCAACATCACATGTCATTAGGCAACTGCAAATTATAACAATGATATACCACTACTCACCTATTAGAATGGCCAGAAACCAAAACACTGACAACACGAAATGCTGGTGAGTGTGTGAAGCATCAGGAACTGTCATACATTGCTGGTGGAAATGCAAAGTGGTGTGGCCATTTAGAAGATGTCCTTGTATATTTGTCCAAACCCGTAGACCACACAACACCAAAAGCGGACCCTATTATAAACTAACGACTTTGGTGATGACGATGTGTCAATGTAGGTTAATTGACTAATGTAGGTAATAAATGCACCACTGTAGGGCAGGATGTCGATAGTAGGGGAGGCTGTACATGTGTAGGGGCAGGGGATATGAGAACTCTTGGTACTTCTCACTCAATATTGCTGTGAACCTAAAACTGCTCTAAAAAATAAAGTTTATTAATTTAAAAAATAAAAATAAAAAATGATGAACATGACATTTTATGAAAATACTTCTTAAGCAAAACACAAGTGCCAACTACAACTGAAAAGACTAAGTCTGACTACTTTAAAATTAAAAACTTCTGTCAACAAAAGACACCATAAACAAAAATTTTCTTAAAAAAGCTACAGTCTGGGAAGAGATATTTGTAACTCATGCATGTCCAGAACAACTGTAAAGAAAAATGCAAGCAATTCAATAGCCAAGTACTAAAGGAAATGAACAGGCATTCACAGAGGAGGAGACCCAAATGATCACAGAAGGAGAACGATGCACTGCCTCACCAGTCATCAGGAAACACGTTAAAACCTCAGTGACCCATCAATTCAGTAAAAATTTTTTAAAGTCTAAAATTACTATTTGGTGTAGCTGTGGAGAAATACAAATTCTGTCCAGCGCTGGGAGGATAAACTGACACAACCGCTTGAGGGAGCAATTTAGCAATATCTTGCAAAGTTAAGACAAATACTCAGCCATTCCTGGAGATATTTTTTCTCATGTGAACAAAAAAGTACCTACATAAAGTGTTTATTACAACACTGTTTAACCTAAATGTCCACCAGCAGGAAATGATAAGGCAAATTGTGATATATTCATTCTTTGGAGCACTATACAACTGTTGAAATGAGTAAACTAGAATTACACGTGGCATCATGGACCAATCTCAAAACCAGAGTTAAGTGAAAACAGTAATTGAATAGTATGTATAGTAAAATAGTACTTAAAGCTAGAAAAAATGCGGAACAGTGCTATGTGTTGTTTATGGATACATGCAGCTTTAGTCATTGCGTCAAGACTGGCAGAGGAACCATCACTACACTGGGCTGAGCTTAGGAGAGGAGGGAGGGGAATCGGATTGGGGAACGGTACCCAGGGTTGTTTTACTTCATCATTGTTTTTTACATTTAAAGCAAGTAAAACAAAAGGGCTATATGCATCTTTTGAAATGTTCTACGTGTCTGAAATTTTTTAATTATGGAGAAATGTAATAAAATCAAACCTTTAAGAAGCCCATATTCTCTCTGCTCACTACCGCCTATCCCTGGAGTCCGCAGTACGTTGTTCCTGGATCTCACAGCTGCAATAAGGGAAATTTTGTAATGATTTGATTTTGACTAAAGCATATGAAAATAGGAACTAAAATCAGGACATAAATTTGTAAGAAAAGTACACGGCCACGAATCCCCCAACCGTGAAAATGAAAGAGCACCTCAGGGCAGAATCTTTCCCTGTTCGGTAAGGATGAAGCTTGACAGAAACTGAGAATGCCAAACAATATTTATTAGGTTCTCTTACTCCAACTAGTCATCAGACGAACTTTCACTCAGCAGCGCGAGGCGAAAGGAGGCAGAGCTCGTCTGACAGTGTGAGTTGTGCCAGTCAGTGACAGGCTGGCCTTTCATCCTGGTTAAGTCAGAAATCCCCCCGGATGAGGGTGTACAGCCACCTGCAGACCTGCTGCGCTTGTGTCGGGTGGTGGAAGTCCTCTCAGAAGTGCAAGGACACATAGTTTTGCTGCAGGACCATCCACGGGTTGAATCGCCACTAGGAAGAGGAAGAGGCAGTTAGCTTCCGGAGGCAGATGTGTTCAGGAGAACTCGCAAACCCTCGACCACCCTCCCTCTCTCTTCTGTCCTTACGCGGTGTTCATCCCTTATTAGGGTGGCTTCTAGATCATCTTGTGCTGGGATGAAGAGGTTGACAGGCAGCAACGTCCTCAGATGCTGTCGCTGCCACCTGCACAGACACCCTACAGGGTGAGGCTGAAGAAGGAAGGACAAGGGTTCCTGAGATTTTGCATAATGTCATTCAAATCATATTGGTCTGTACATTTCATCAAGTACTAAAAACTATCTTTTTTTTTCAGGTTAATGGTTTAACTTTTTTTTTATTGAGTTAATGATAGGTTACAATCTTGTGAAATTTCAGTTGTACATTATTGTCTGTCAGTCATGTTGTAGGTGCACCCCTTCACCCTTTGTGCCCACCCCCCACCCCACCTTTCCCCTGGTATCCACTAATCTGTTCTCTTTGTCCACATGTTTAAATTCCTCATATGAGTGGAGTCATACAGAGATTGTCCTTCTCTAAGTGGCTTATTTCACTTAACATAATTCCCTCAAGCTCCATCCATGTTGTTGCAAATGGGACGATTTTGTTCTTTTTTATGGCTGAGTAGTATTCCATTGTATATATATACCACATCTTCTTTATCCAGTCATCGGTTGATGGGCACTTGGATAGCTTCCATGTCTTGCCTATTGTGAATAGTGCTGTAATGAACATACGTGTACATATGTTAATTTGGATTGCTGATTTCAAGCAGTTTGGGTAGATACTCAGTAGTGGGACAGCTGGGTCATATGGTAGTTCTTTTTTAGTTTGCTGAGAAATCTCCATACTGTTTTCCATAGTGGCTGCACCAGTTTGAATTCCCACCAGCAGTGTATGAGGGTTCCTTTTTCTCCACAACCTCTCCAACATTTGTTTCTATTTGTTTTAGTTATTATTTTCATTCTAACGGGTGTAAGGTGATATCTTAGTGTAGTTTTGATTTGCATTTCCCTGATGATCAGCGATGATGAACATCTTTTCATGTGCCTATTGGCCATCTGTATGTCTTCTTTGGAGAAATGTCTGTTCATGCCTCCTGCCCATTTTTTGATCGGGTTGTTCGATTTTTTGTTGTTGAGTTGTGTAAGTTCTTTATATATTATGGATATTAAGCCTTTGTTGGATGTATGACTTGCAAATATTTTTTCCCAATTAGTGGGGTTTTTTTTGTTTCAATCCTGTTTTCCTTTGCCTTGAAGAAGCTCTTTAGTCTGATGAAGTCCCATTTGTTTATTCTTTCTATTGTTTCCCTTGTCTGAGAAGACATGGTGTCCGAAAAGATCCTTTTAATACTGATGTCAAAGAGTGTACTGCCTATATTTTCTTCTAGAAGCCTTATGGTTTCAGGTCTCAGCTTTAGGTCTTTGATCCATTTTGAGTTTATTTTGGTAAGTGGTGAAAAAGAATGGTCAATTTTCATTCTTTTACATGTGGCTTTCCAGTTTTCCCAGCACCATTTGTTGAAAAGACTTTCTTTTCTCTATTGTATGCCCTCAGCTCCTTTGTCAAAGATTAGCTGTCCATAGATGTGTGGTTTTATCTCTGGGCTTTCAATTCTGTTCCATTGATCTGTGCACCTGTTTTTGTACCAGTACCATGCTGTTTTGATTACTGTAGCTTTGTAGTTTGTTTTGAAATCAGGGATTGTGATGCCTCTTGTTTTGTTCTTTTTTCTCAGGATTGCTTTAGCAATTCGGGGTCTTTTGTTGCCCCATATGAATTTTAGGATTCTTTGTTCTATTTCTGTAAAGAATGTCATTGGAATTCTGATTGGGATGGCATTGAATCTGTAGATTGCTTTAGGTAGAATGGACATTTTAACTGTTTATTCTTCCAATCCATGTATGTGGAATGTCTTTCCATCTCTTTATGTCGTCATCCATTTCTTTCAGAAAAGCCTTGTAATTTTCGTTGTATAGGTCTTTCACTTCCTTAGTTAAATTCACCCCAAGGTAATTTATTCTTTTTGTTGCGATTGTGAATGGTATTGTGTTCTTGAGTTCTTTTTCTGTTAGTTCGTTATTAGAGTATAGAAATGCTACTGATTTATGTAAATTGATTTTATACCCTGCAACTTTGCTGTAGTTGTTGATTACTTCTAAAAGTTTTCCAATGGGTTCTTTGGGGTTTTCTATATATAAGATCATGTCGTCTGCAAACAGAGAGAGTTTCACTTCTTCCTTCCCTATTTGGATTCCTTTTATTCCTTTTTCTTGCCTAATTGCTCTAGCCAGGACCTCCAGTACTATGTTAAATAAGAGTGGTGATAGAGGGCATCCTTGTCTCATTCCTGTTTTCAGGGGGATGGCACTCAGTTTTTGCCCATTGAGTATGATGTTGGCTGTGGGTTTGTCATGTGGCCTTTATTATGTTGAGGTAGTTTCCTTCTATCCCCATTTTGTTCAGAGTTTTTATCATAAATGGCTGTTAGATCTTGTCAAATGCTTTCTCTGCATCTATTGAGGTGATCATATGGTTTTTATTCCTCAGTTTGTTGATGTGGTGTATCACATTGATTGATTTGCAGATGTTGAACCATCCCTGTGTCCCTGGTATCAATCCCAGTTGATCATGATGTGTGATCTTTTTGATGTATTGCTGAATTCAGGTTGCCAAAATTTTGTTGAGAATTTTTGCATCTATGTTCATCAGCAATATTGGCCTGTAGTTCTCCTTTTTTGTGCTGTCCTTGTCAGGCTTTGGTATCAGCATGATGTTGGCCTCGTAGAATGTGTTAGGAAGTGTTCCATCCTCCCTAATTTTTTCGAATAGCTTGAAAAGGATAGGTATTAAATCCTCTCTGAAAGTTTGGTAGAATTCCCCAGGAAAGCCATCTGGTCCTGGGCTTTTATTCTTTGGGATGTTTTTGATTGCTGTTTCAATCTCTTTCCCTTGTGATTGGTCTGTTCAAATTGTCTGCCTCTTATTGACTAAGCTTTGGGAGATTGAAGGAGTCCAAGAATTTGTCCATTTCCTCTAGGTTATCCATTTTGCTGGCATATAGTTTTTCATACTATTCTCTTATAATCTGTTGTATTTCTGCAGAGTCTGTTGTTATTTCTCCTCTTTCATTTCTGATTTTGTTTATTTGAGCTTTCTCTCTTTTTTTCTTTGTAAGTCTGGCTAGGGGTTTTTCAATTTTATTTATCTTCTCAAAGAACCAGCTCTGTTTCATTGATCCTTTCTACTGCCTTTTTTGTTTCAATAGCATTTATTTCTGCTCTGATTTTTATTATTTCTCTCCTTCTGCTGACTTTTGGCTTTGTTTGTTCTTCTTTCTCTAATTCAGTTAGGTATAGTTTAAGATTGCTTATTTTGGATTTTTCTTGTTTGTTAAGATGTGCCTGTATTGCGATGAATTTTCCTCTTAATACAGCTTTTGCTGTATCCCATGTGAATTGGTATGGCATGTTATCATTTTCATTTGTCTCCAGGTATTTTTGATTTCTTCTTTAATTTCTTCAATGATCCATTGCTTGTTCAATAGTGTATTGTTTAGTCTCCACATCTTTGTGCCTTTCTCAGCTTTTTTCTTGTAATTAATTTCTAGCTTTATAGCATTATGATTGGAGAAGATGCTTGTTATTATTTCATTTTTTAAAAATTTGTAGAGGCTTGCCTTGTTTCCCAACATATGGTCTATCCTTGAGAATGTTCCATGCGCACTTGAGAAGAACATGTATTCTGCTGTTTTTGGATGGAGTGTTCCATATACGTCTATTAAGCCCAACTGGTTTAGCTTTTTGTTTAGCTCCACTGTTTCCTTGTTGATTTTCTGTCTGGATGATCTGTCCATTGATGTGAGTGGGGTGTTGAGGTCCCCTACTATTATTGTGTTATTTTTAATATCTTCTTTTAGGTTTGTTAATAGTTGCGTTATGAACTTTGGTGCTCCTGTGTTGGGTGCATAGATATTTATAAGCGTTATTTCTTCTTGATGAAGTGTCCCTTTGATCATTATATATTGGCCCTCTATGTCTGTCTTTACCTGCCTTATCTTGAAGAAAAACTGACTATCATTTTATCGGCTTTCAGTACTGGGCCTAAAGAAAAGAAAATCCTAAGCCACTGTACTATCTACTCCTTTAAAAGTTTGGCGGTCGCTTCTCTGGGGTCTTGTATTGCAATACAATGACTCCCAGGCAGGATCTAAAGCAATTACCAGACGTCCAGATAAACACGTAAAGACTCATGAAAAATCTGGTTATTATATGCTCTAATCAAGGAAAATGGTATTCTTTAGGGAGACTTTCTGGGTAAGTAACTGGATTTATTTTTAATTTCTATGTTTGATGTCATTTGATCTTAACCTATACAATACATAAACTTATTGTTTTTGCAATAAGACAATGGATAACAAGGCAGGGAGCAAGTTGCTAACTACTTATGATTGTGGGCAGTTAATTTACCAATAACACATTCAGTGAGATTTCAGTTACAATCATGAAGCAAGCTGGGTGCATCACAAAACTATGAGAAGCTCTTCTATGTGAAACAGCAGAGGACATGTGGCAGGCTGTCTTGCCTTGTTGGTATTTTCCAGCTTCGCTCAGAAGAAGACAAACCCTAATGCTGATGCTTAAGCATGGAGTCTTTCCCCTTCCCAGGAAATCACAGGAGTGACAGGAGTCCTACAGAGGATACCATGGCCTCCACCCCGGGCACCCTTCCTACTCAGAGACCTTCCTCAGGGTGAACAGGAGTCCTCCTGAGGGTCCACAGCCTCTGCCCCAGGCACCCTTCCCACTCAGAGACCTTCCTCAGGGTGAACAGGAGTCCTCCTGAGGGTCCACAGCCTCCACCCTGGGCACCCTTCCCACTCAGAGACCTTCCTCAGTGGTCAAGACCATGTCATGGTATCTGTTTTCTTTTCTGCTTGGTGGAGTGCCTGGTTTCCCATCTGATGCCAATAATCGTTTCAGCAATGAACAAATTCTCCACATTTCACAGGTGTAGTAGCTGAGGTTCAGAGAGACGAAGAGGCTTGTGCAGGGTGGGCTGCAATCCCAGGCCTGGAGGCCTCCTCTGTCCCCTCGCCCTCATCATGTCATGGCCTTCAGGGCCCCTAACACCAGAGGCTCCTGGTCGGCAGCTTCCTAGGAAGATGACTGACTGCTTTTCCTCAAATGAAAGGTGGCTCGCAGAGTGAAACCTAGTTAATAGGATAAAATGCGGTAAAATACCGTTTAGTGATAGCGATATATCCTGCTCTAGTAGACTTTTGATGGGATTTCTAACTGCTGCCTCAAACCTGCTAAAACGGGTAATTTTCTGATCCCACATGATTAAAATCCCTTGAGATCCATTTATGCTTAATCTAATCTAAGAGCAAAATGAACGTTGCTCCCTCCACGAGCATTTTGAAGCATCTGCTTCTCAGCAGGATTCACTCAACTCTCATTGTGATCACGCATGTTTCACCAGGCGCCATCTCCTGGCTGTGTTTAGACAAACCTCCCGCAGACGCCCCGCTCAGGGCCCCTAGGTGCAACCCATCAGGGAGACAGCTTGTCTGGTCTGCTGGCAGGGCGAGCTCCTGTGGACCGGTCAGCCCAGTGTCACACCCTGGGTGGGCATGTGTGTTCTGCCTGTGAGGACAGGCGTCTCGGCCAGTGCAACAGGTTTTTATTCTGAATTCATTTAAAGCCTCAAATGAGGTAGCGATGGTAAATATCACGGAGGAGAAAGTTAGCTATGACAGCCACAGGTCTCAGAATGTCTCCGCTTTGTCCCCCAAACCATTTGGGAATGAAACTGGCTACACTGTGCTGTTTCTGCTGCTTGCTCTCACAATAGCCACTTAGATTAGCAAAGTCCCGATTATTTTTATTAATGGGAAAAAAAACATTATTTTTACTGCTTATAAATTAAATATGTAGGGGAGGTGGATTAACTCTCATTTCTTTATACATTTTATATTTAAATTTTCAAAAAGCATCTGCTACCTCAGTAATTTTATATATTAATAAATAATTTTTAAAATAATGGACATCTTTCAAAATATGCAAATGCAAGCAATGCTTGTGTTTTTACAATTCAGACAACAACAAAATATACAAAATAGAAGGCAATCTACAGATGTTAACTGAGAACATTAGCGTGTATATATTTATTTAATGTGAAAATACTTTAATTTGGCTAATGTAATTTTGTTATATATTTCTTTCTCTTAATAATACATAACAATTATTTTTCTATATAAATTTATGAATCTCTCATAAATTCCTTTTGAGAACAGCTTCAAAACATTCCATTATGGGCATGTCTTAAATACTTTTTGACCAATCCTCTAATAATATACATTTAGTTTGCTTCTAATTCCAAAATATTATGAGTAAGGCTACATAAACATTTATGCACGTCTCTGGTTAATTCCTAAGGATAAGGAGGTTGAAGAGGATGCAGGTTTTAAGTCTCTTACTGCATATTCCTGAGTGCCCTGAGAAAGGTCGCGCCAATGCATATCCAACAAACAACAGAGGAAAGTCACCATCCATTTATAATGGTTCTGCTATTTTACCACAAAGACAAAAGAAAAAGAAGACTTGTAAGATTTTAGTTACTGAAAACAGAAGCTGGAAAAGCAAGAGCACTAGCACCAGCAGCAGCCTTATTCAAACTCCTTTCCTCAGAGGAAGGAAGGAACTAAGTACAATTCGCTGAGTGCCTGCAGAGGACAAGTTGCTACACAAAGGGCCGAACGTGAACCCTTCCGTCCAGTCTCGAGTAACATCCTAGGAGACAGGTGCCACAGTCCCCACGTCACGGGTAAGGACTGAGGGCCGTGGAGGCTGACCGTCTAGACCAAGGTGAGCTGGACGGAAGTTTTGGCTCTGGGCTGTGCGGGCAGACTGTCTGACACCACTTTCCTTTGTCGTTCAGGCTGCACGCTCTCCACCAGATTCCCAGCCGTTTGCCATGTTAGAGCACATGAGCTTGCTGAGTTCCACATAGTGCAAGGTTCTCCAGTCTCAGGTCTGAAAGAAATACCTAGTTCAACATCTGCATCTTTGTAGGGAAACACATAAAACAATTAGGGAAAAAATTAGGGTGAGTATTATTTTGTAACGTTTTCACATTATTTTCAACTCATTCATACTCTGTAAAACTTCTCAAAGTTTCAGACATAGAACTTTACAAATAGGTTGTGGGAAAATATATTTTCAGCCACACATTTTTGCCTTAAATTTTTTGAAAAAAACAGCTTTAGTAGTGTGCACCTTGAGAAACAAAAGGCAGAGGAAAATAAAAAGGCAAAATGAGAACTAAGACAGCGGAGCTGTACGTCGGGCAACGTGCACTGAGAACAACAGTGATGACTTCTAATGCGTCCCCACATCCCACACACCCATATGGAAGGAAAATCTTAAGTAACAGACTCAGCTGACAGTCACATTTGCTCTCACACTTGGTGTTAATGAAACTGGAGAGCAGGACAGTAATGCACATGTTTTTTGTCAGAAATAAATGGGTGACTTCAGTTGTTCCAACTTTTTAGATTCCCTTTGTGGACTACACTTTCAGATTTTTTCATGTTACAGTTTAATCATAAAGTCATCATTTTTAAAAGAGAATTATCCCCTTATAATACTCAATGCAGTATCATGCAGAAGTGTGTAACTTTAGTTAAGTTTCCTACAAAAATGATTAATGTAGCAACACAAAGATTCTGCATGTTTTCCCTGCTTTTTTCCCCACAGGAAGGCAGCAGTGACAGATCCTAAATTTTTTTCTTTTTTTTATTGAGATTTATAACAG
Organism: Equus quagga; assembly: GCF_021613505.1. Lineage (NCBI taxonomy): Eukaryota > Metazoa > Chordata > Mammalia > Perissodactyla > Equidae > Equus > Equus quagga. The sequence goes on along the minus strand of NC_060270.1, from coordinate 269,474 downwards.
TTTACATCATTGTGAAATTTCAGTTGTACATTATTTCTTGACTGTCACCACATAAGTGCTCCCCTCACCCCCTGTGCCCACCCCACACCCCCCTTCCCCTGGTAACCACTGAACTGTTTTCTTTGTCCATGTGTTTGTTCATATTCCACATATGAGTGAAATCATCTGATGTTTGTCTTTCTCAGACTGGCTTGTTTCACTTAGCATAATTCCCTCCAGGCCCTTCCATGTTATTGCAAATGGGATGAATTTGTCTTTTTTTTCCGGCTGAGTAGTACATATATTTAGTAGTACGTTGTACATATATACCCATCTTCTTTATCCAATCATCAGTCGATGGGTACTTGGGTTGCTTCCATGTCTTGGCTATTGTGAATAGTGCTGCAATGAACAGAGGGGTACATATATTACTTTGGATTGTTGATTTCAAATTGTTTGGGTAGATACCCAGTCGTGGGATAGCTGGGTGATATGATAGTTCTATTTTTAGTTTTTTAAGGAATCTCCATACTGTTTCCATAGTGGCTGCACCAGTTTGCATTCCCACCAGCAGTGACTGAGAGTTCCCTTTTCTCCACATCCTCTGCAACATTTGTTGTTTTTTGTCTTGGTCATTATAGCCATTCTGACCGGTGTAAAGTGATATCTCATTGTAGTTTTGATTTGCATTTCCCTAATAGCTAGTGATGTTGAGCATCTTTTCATGTGTCTGTTGGCCATCTGTAGATCTTCCTTGGGAAACGTGTGTTCATATACTCTGCCCATCTTTTTATCCAAATCCCAAATTTTAAATCAGCGGATTATGATATTTCCTATTTCTTTTCATTTTAATAATATATTTCCTACTTTTCCTCCAACATCACAACCTGCTTTTATAAAATATATGCAGTGCCCTAATTCTCATAGGAAATCCTGGAGACTCATAGGATGCTGATCTTGCTTTTTATTTTACAACTTCAATTTACCAAATGGCAAAATTAAAGTCAGAAAAGAAGGAAACTGGGAAAATCCTAGCTGATTCACACTTGAGAGAGAGAAACACTTTTTCTTTTTCTGTTTGTACATAGAAGCCTAAAGAGAAAAGTTTAGGAGCAGACGTAATGCCGGCATTTTCATCTAACTTGACATACAGTTGAAAAGCAGATCTTCATTCTGAATTGCCTGTGCTGCAGGAAATCGGTTTTAACCAAGCTTCCACCAAAGGCATCCTTCAGACCCCTGACGTGGAGGCACACAGGGTGGTTCCCTCCAACCTGAGGCCAAGTTAAGAGGCCCCTGTACCTCCACCAGCCCCCAGCACACACAAAGGGTACAGCTCTGGAAGGCCCCGCAGCAGTCATGCTGTGCTACCACCCCATTCAGCCCAACTGAAGCACTTCCCATAGAAGGTCAGGGATCTCAATCCCCTGAAAGAAATCTCCACAAATAAACAAATACTTGAATATTTCGGCAGTTTTTGAACTGAAGAGTCAGGAGTTAGATTCAGCAAAATGCAGTATGGTGACTAAAACGAATGCCCTCCTACAGACACAGGACGTCGTCATTCATCGTGCGCACTATTAAAGGAAAAGAAAGTGAGGATTATACGGTAGCTGGTGAATCTCAGTTTAAAATCCACAGATCAGCTCTGTTCAAGGTAACTGTGTTGGTCAGAAGGCATCCTTCAGTTCTCTCAGATGCACTGGAAACAGCGCGGCCCTGCTCCCGGCCCTGCCTCTGCGGAGGATGGCTGTCTGCACTGGGAGCCCAGGTCTCTCACCAATTCACTTTAAGTGACTTTTATTCACGTGATACTTAGAAAACCAACAACGGAGGAATTGGTGCCTTCGGGCTGTTCCTGAATTACCGGGGAGCACAAGTCTCCTTTTCTGCAGGGCGGGGAATGCACTTACTTTTGCACAGAGTCCTAATTTCCCTTCCCCTCTGTTGATGGCAGCAGGTCCATAAATCCCGAGAGTCAGGCCTGAGGCATCCCACTTAGAGCAGAGTGAAGCTCTAATGCCCCAACGCCCCAGGGGGCTGGGGAGGGGGGACAGCACAAGACGGGGAGCTGGGGTTCACACACAATCTATACGTGCATCCTCGCTGGAGGCCTGCAACGCTGAAAACCGTGGAGCGGGTCCACTTAAAATCGCTGGGTCGCTTTCCAGACCACGAACGCTCTACCTGTGAGGCAGACCTGACATTCACCTTTAAGGTGTGCGCTAAGGTTTGGATGGCGGAGGAGCGCAGGGGCGCTCAGGGCCTGGCACCTTCCAGAAGGTAAGGAGACCCAAAGTTTACTCCACTGTGAATAGTGTCACCTCTTGTAAGTAAGAAGCGTTTGAAATATCTTAAAGTTTACATTGAATATTTTCTATATGTCAGGAAGGATCATTTCAAGGTGTCTATACTATATATATCAATGAGCAAATGCGCAGAGCAAACACACAGTGCTTACTAGGCACTGCTCTAAGTGCTTTATGTATACTAACCTAATCCTCACAACCTAGGAGGTGGGTAACATTGTTACCACACTATTCACAGATCAGGGAACTGAGAGGCTAGGTAACTCACCCGAGGTCACACAGCTAGTGCACAGCAGAGCTGGGCTCACACCCAGGCATTCTAGCTGCAGAGTTATGCTCTTAACCACCACATTGTACAACCTCTTTCAGTTTTCAGAAAATGATTAAATTTTATTCTTCTTTTAAATCATCATACAGAGAGATTAACTTGATTTATTCAGTTCCCCAGTCCCTCCTTCCACCTCCAGTTTCCCTGACTAGGTCTTTCCTCAAGGCGTGCACAGTTAAGTTTTTTTTTTTTCTCAGAGACAATTTTGTAAATAGCATAAAGTTCTTTGAAATCCCAGATAAATGCAAATAAAGTCTGAACCAATATTTATGCGCCAAAGCAATTTTTATCACTACATAAGGCAAGTCTTATAGCCCAATAATTCTTTTGTTGATGTATTTATTCAATTATTTATGACATCTAGAGCTTATGATCTTTTTTGTTTAAAGATTTTTATTTTTTTCCTTTTTCTCCCCAAAGTCCCCTGGTACATAGTTGTATATTCTTCGTTGTGGGTCCTTCTAGTTGTGGCATGTGGGATGCTGCCTCAGCGTGGTTTGATGAGCAGTGCCATGTCCATGCCCAGGATTCGAACCAACAAAACACTGGGCCGCCTGCAGCGGAGTGCACGAACTTAACCACTCGGCCACGGGGCCAGCCCCTAGAGCTTATGATCTTTTGAGTTAATCTTACAGATGAAAAATCTCAGAGAGTGGAGAAACAAATAGATGGCATAAATCCAGGAAAGTCCGGGAAACAGCAGTTCTCTGCATAGGAATTTAAAATTCACATCAAAACCGAAGCGCACGACTAGTGGAAGCAGGTGATCGTTGTCTGGGTCAGAGTTTAAGGAAATGCATCAGTACCCCCGATAAACAGACCCTCTCTGACCAGGGATGCCCACGCCCTCTAACTGCGCCACTCTCCACTGGTCGATATGCTCACACACCTGACAGGCACCCCACAGATCCTGGGGAACAGCTCACACCACAGAGAGCACCGAGCAAATATTCATGCCACGTGCAGGCGACAATTCACGTGGCGCTTGCGTTGTCTGCTCTAACTATCTACTGACGGGTCCATTGAAGGCTGCTGTCAGTCCTACAGATCAGGGTCAGCAAACGGAAACTGTATTGTGTACCTTTTCAGCTAATTACAAAATTCTGCCTGACATGCTTTGAGACTGGTCGGAAATAGTACACACGGGCCAGCATATAGCTCCCCAACATACACGGCGTCCCCTCTTATCAGTCAGGAAAACACAGGCAGGACGACAAGGAGAGAAGCCCAGCCCGGGCAACCAGGTGTCCTTCCACCACATCTCTGTGTTCTCATAAGGAACATGGCATGCCACAAATAACCAGATTTTTAAAAACCTCAACCTGCATATAATTGGTTTTTCATTGCATAGTTTGAGACAATAACAAATAACTTCTAAACACTTAGAGATATTCTTCAATGGCTATGTTTGGTATTCCTATACATTTAGCTAAAAAGAAATTCTGTTTGTAGATTCCTTTTCTCCTTTGTCTCTAATATTAAACTGAACACCAATAGGAGAGTAGGATTTTTTCCTTACTGCCTCCCCCACTTTCTCTGGGTCTCAAGATTCCACCAGCTTATTCCACACTCAGATAATGCTGAATAGATCTTATAAGGAGGATAGAAGAAGCAATATGCAATATAGCATCTTGATAATATTCCAAAATATTTTGTGGGGTGGGGCTAACCTGCTGTCAAAATAAGATGTGCTTTTCCTCTACCTGAAAATGTTTACTATCGCCCAGTCCAGTCAGATTTCCACACCTTCTGACACACCCACACCAGCCATACCTATATTTACAACAGATAGAAAAGCTCAAGTTCAAAACAATAACCCTGAACCATCAAATAGGCTGATTTAGCATCAGCACCCTATTACAGAAGCCATGCAGCATTTAAGGGGATTTTACAAATGTTACTCTAATGATGGGTAAAAGATTAATGATTACATTCTTCAGAAAACTCACTATATGATGATTCATATCCTATTCCTCTTTCTCTCACATCACATGTCTTAAAATGTCAGCACATCTTATTGGCTTTACCTTAAAAATCTACCCAGCATCTGTCTTCTTGTCAGCACCTCTACTGCCACGGCCGTGGTCCAGGCACCACATCTCTGCCCAGAGCAAGGCAGCAGCCTCAGAGCTCACCTCTGCTTCCACCTTTTCCCCTCTTGATCTACACCCTTCACAGAAGCCGTAACAGAAGATAACATGATATTAAGTCAGAAATACAAAAACCATATCAAAGTGAAATGAGCCAGGCACAAAATGACAAGCACTGGATGATTCCTCTCACATGCGGTACTTAGAGTCATGGAACGCGTAGAAACAACGCGGATGGTGGTTGCCTGGGGCTGGGGAGGGAGCGTGGGTAGCTGTTCTTCAGTGCGTGCAGAGTTTCAGTTTTGCAAAACAAAAAAGTGCCGGAGATCTGCTGCACACAACATGAATAGAGTTGACATTATTGAACTCCACACTTAAAAGCAGTGAAAAAAATTCAAATTAAAACAAATCTTGTCAAGCTTATCTTCCCTCCACTCAGAATCCTCCCACCACTTCACATGTTACTCAGCAACAGCCTGAACCTTTTCTGAGGCCCAGAGGGCTGTCGACGAAAATAATCCATAACCAATCTATAAATGAAAATTTGGGTGAGTTTATTCTGAGCTGAAATCTGAGGACCATGGCCCAGGGTCTTTCTTCCCACAGGAAGAAAGGGCATCAAAGAAGAGAGGTATACAGAGTGGTTATATACCCCCATACACAACGTTTCACATATGATTGAAATGTCCCTCCCACAATAGTCACAAGATTGCCCTGTCGGCACAGCGCTTGACTGACACAGAAGGTAGTGGGTCTGCTGTCTCAGAGGGCGTAGCAGGAGGCAAGTCTATTGTCTTGAGCTGGGTGGTCACAGGTGAGAGCAGCAATCAGTTTCTAGCCTAAGGAAAGATGCTTAATCCTTAAAGAAATGCCAACATTGGGAGGGAGAGGGAAGTTGCACCTTTATCTCAAGGGCCTTTGTTCTTGCCATAGGGAATCTCTAAAGCAGATATACAATGCATGCTCAACGCCTTGGTCAGGCCCTTTTGGAAAGACAAGTTCAGGCCAAATCAGGTTTATACCAAATGCCTTCCTCATATTCCTCATATTCTCCAATATATCCTATTGCTTGCAATTTTTGTTTGTCAGGGTTAAGCATGACCAGCACTCACTGCCTTTACTGGGTCCACCCCAGCCCCACATCCACGTGCCGAGCAGACCTCCACTCTGCTCTCATTCGTGCTGCAGCCAAGCTGCCCTCAGCCTGCACCGTCCACACACCACGCTCCCGGCCCTGTGAAGCACACGTCCCTCGTGTCCGCAGCTCACGCCCTGCTGGCTCAGGCCTCTGATCAGACAAGTGTCAGGGGTGAGGGCCCAGCTATCTGAAATCACTCCTACCAGGGGCGCCTTTTCTAGATTTGCTTTAGTTCTAGCGTCTATCAGCGTCGAAGCAATTCTCCATCTATTTCTTTTCTGTCTCTCCCAACTAAAAACATGAACTCAGAGAGATCAAAACCTGTGCTGTGTTCATGGCTCTGTCTCCAGGGCTCAGAACAGATCCTGCAACACTGGAGCTGACCAGTAAACGTTTACTGAGCAAGGGAATGAATGGGTAAGTGGGGGAACGTGTTTGCGGACAGCTGAACTGTACAGGGAGATAAATTTCACTTCACTTTAGTTAGAGCTTCACTCCAGTTCCTGACCCGATTTCTCAAGGATGCTCAGCTTAATTCAATATTATTTACTAAAGGGCAAAAATTATAGGGACTGGGAAATATGTTAATATTTGAAGTACAAAAGTAGTTTCGTCTAGTTTTGGTGTTGTACACTTTTTCATTCTTCTGCGGTCACAACAGACACAAAGACCTCAGCTGCCGTGAGCAGGAGAGCTAGCCAAGCTGTCCTGCAGCACGAGGTGCCATGGCCTCCTTTCTGCCAGGGCATGAGACACTGTGAAGCAGCCATAAATAACAGGCTGATTAAAACACACACGCACACACATCTGTGTGTCGCCTAAAGCTAAACTTAATAATTCAGCCTGCAGTCCTGCCTGCTGATGTGAGTTGGTGCCAAGAGGCGTGTAAGGATGGAGGGAAAAGTAGGAAGGTAAGTAAAGGGGAGAAACATAGATGAGAGCACTGGAGCAGAAGGCAGGAACAAAAGCACGCAGAATCTGCAAGAGGCAGACAGTCAGCTGCTTCAAATTGTCATGAAAATGCATAAATGCATCATCGAAATTGAGTAAGGTTGGTAGTACGAGAGTACATATTTCCAAACGACTGCGGGAGTAAAACCCATGAACAATATTAAAGGCATTTACATGAGCTACTGTTCTTCTGAATGGCATTTGCCTAATGCAATAAGATCTGGATAGCTTGAGCAAAATACAAATTTGGGGTTGTAAGACATAACCCTGATGCCCATGCTATTGAAAAAAGACGAAATTTTCTGAAGACAATAGTTTACATCAATATTATCAGTTTGTTGCATTTGTGTGGTAGATTTTGCGATTAAATTAATACTGTGTAGTAATTATTCTATACTACCCAGGCTAGAGAGTCTAGTCTCATTTTTGAGTTTACCTTGGTGCTGGTTTCAATTAAAACAAAGGCTTGAAATTCAAACTTAATTTAAACAATTCCAGTCTTCCTCTGTAAAGTAAATAGGATATGAGAGAATAAAGTATATCCTAAAGAAAATAGAATACACTTTAATCAAGTAAATTCTAACTAAAAATTACTCCTGTCTCCAATTTTTCTAAAGTCCTTTTTTTCACATACGTCTATCTCACTTCCTTCCAGCTCTTCAAAGTTGACAGAATTACATTTAAAAATGCAAAAAGCAAACACTTATAGCTAAGAAGCTTTTCTCTTTTTTTTTTTTCATCTTCTCTGGCTGCATATATTATATAAAACATCCTTGGGAAAAGTGAGAAAAAATTCCTTTATTAATATCAGAATTTTCTAGCAGTAACATGTCTCACAAACTCCAGGTGAAGATGGCTTGTCTTTATAATTTGCCTGTATTTTGTCTTTTTACCTGGACCTCATCTCCAGATAATTTAGGTGCTTTTCCTGAAAGGCTTGTTCCTCCCTCGTTAACACCGGTAGCTGCTCCACTCAGGTGGGAGATCCGGGGGCCCTTCACCAGCCCCTCCCCCACGTGCCCTTCACC
>NC_060270.1:0-261641 GCF_021613505.1 Equus quagga | reverse complement strand
CCTTCACCAGCCCCTCCCCCACGTGCCCTTCACCAGCCCCTCCCCCATGGGCCTTTCACCAGCCCCCCCACTGCCCCCAGGCACAGGCTCTTTGGCTTTAGCTCCACCCATCTCTAGCTCCTGGCCCAGGGCCAGACCTCTGGTCCTTTTGTCTTGTTGTTGTTGTTCCTTAGCCAGCATTAACTGTCTGAAGAAATTAACCTTCACGTCTTCTCAGAAGCACCAGACGACTGTTAGGGATCAGTTTAAGGTGTTTCAACTCTTTCCGCATCACACAGGGAAACGCATCAGCTGTCCAAATACTGGGAAAGAACATGGCATGACAGTGTTGCTGCACCCTCTTTAAGCCAGAAGATGGGAGGGGACATCTCAGCACGACCCCCTGTGCTCTTCATTGCTGGTTCATATCGCTGATTCAGCAGATAATGGATTGTGCAAACATTCTGAGTCTGTTCTGTGCACCATGCTGTGCTATGCGCCATGGAGGAGGATGAGATGAACTCCGTATGTTCCTTGTCCTCAAGGGGCTCACAACCATCTAGGGGTTTACATTTTAGTTTTATCATCACAGTAAGTTATGAAACACTTACAGAAGGAAGATAATTGTGTAGAATGACTGGCAGGCAATAACCTCTGTATAAGCCTTCTATCAGATACTGCACCTGCAGACGAGGAATTTGTGATAGACGGATTGCCAAAATATCCACATCCTCATCCTCTGTCCACGCCCTTTGCTGTGACAGCCGAAGGTAGAATCCATTTTCCTACCCCTTGAATCATGACTAGCCTGTAACTTGCTTTGGCCACAGAACATGCTGGAAGAGTCCTTGTGCCAGTTCTGAGCTGGGGTTTCAAGAGGCTTGGATCTCTTCTGTTTTCTCCCCTGGAACCCTGTTGCCAGTATGTGAATAAGCCAAACTCCATGGCAGGATGGTGAGACATACCTGGCCCAGTTACCTCCACCAGCTCAACCAGCAGCCAGCACACAAGCAGGCATGAGCAAGGCTGTTCTAGACCATGCAGCTGCCATCTGACCTGCCAGGTTTCCACAGATGTGTGAGTGAGCCCAACTGAGACCTGCCGAGCCTAGTCCAGACCCGCAGAACTGTCCAGCTGACTCATAGACTTATGAGCAACAAGACAAGCTTATTCTCTTGAGCCACTGAGTTTGAGATGGCTTATGGAACAGTGACAATGCACTGCTGTGGTGATATATCACTGATAGAGGATAGTGGACACAGCATTTACAAATGCATGGGGAGCTGTGGCTTTCTCTACTAGTAGGATGTGACTACGTCTGTATAATTTGAGCTGTAAATATATTTCAATGTTAAAAATGGGATCGAGGATCCAAGATGGCGCCGTGAGTAGTCCTCTTTGTCTCTCCCCCTTCGAGTCTACAATTATTTGGACACTCATCACTTAACAAAGGATATCCAGATAGCATCTCAGGACGTCTGAGAGACCCACACGACTATACATCGGAAGGCGGATGGACTTCCCTCCGGGATGTGGAGATAGGTGAAAACTCTCCGACCCCGACCGAACAGCCTAGTACCTGCAAGCAGCTTTCTTCCAATGGACGCCCCCAGAAGATCAACACACACCTAGGGCAGGAGCGAGCACACAACAGAGGAGCGACGGTGGAAACAGGTGACCAGAACCCTACCTAAACCCCCCGCAATTACTCCTAAACGCAGAGGGAAACTCTAGAGTTACACACCTGAGCCCGCGGGGAGAGTCTCTCCCCGCCATTGGTGGGGAGATCCCGCCTAGTGTTCATGGCGCCCGGAGGGTCCCAGAGAGAATCACTGAGGGTACGGAGGCCGCCCAGCTGCCACTGCCTGCACGGTGGGGCTAGGGATTGCTGGAGATCTCAGAGAGGACTGGGGCTGGGTGAAGCTCCAGAGGCCGGCTCCGCGCCCCGGAGGGGAAGCTCCAGAGTTCTGCCCGGGCAGCAGACAAAACTCTCTGTCTGCCATTAGCGGAGGGGCCACGCCCAGCATCCACAACACTGGGAAGGTCCCGGAGAGGAGAATATCAGGCAGGGCAGCAGCTGACCAGCTACCACTGAAATCAGGATCTCCAGCTATCCCCCAGACAGGGCAAAGGGCTCCCCGAGTTCCTGGGGAACAGGACTGGGGCTGGGTGGAGTTCCAGCGACCCAGCTCCGTAGCCTAGGGGGAAACCCTACAGGCTCACAGCAGCCTCAGGGAAAGCCTCTGCACAGCACTAGTAGAGAGCACCCATCCGGCAGCCACAAGGCTGGAAGACCCCGGGACAAAAGTAGCATAGCTAGGTGAGCTAACCACAGACTGTAGAAGATGCCAATAGCTCTGCTGTGACCCATAGAGGACAAGTGAGATTTTGTGGGTGCCGACAGTGACGGAGCGGCAAATATAAGTGATCCTACCCCTGGCCACTGGAAAAGCCCATAACACCGTTGCAGACCCCAAGGAGGGAGCACGTCTAGGTGGGCTGCAACAGTAGGCACCAGCAGCCTGAAGCCCCCCCGTGACAGCCCCCACAGCAGAAGAGGGAATCCAAAGGACCACTGTGACTATGAGGAGGGGCCCAGGCCCAGTTAGCAACTGCAGATAGGGTTCCTGGTTGGTGCAGTATAAACAGCTGCTCCCCCACCACAGCAGCAGAAACAAGTGGAAGGAGCAACTAAACCCTATCTCTATGCAGAGGCACAAATCAACAACATCAAGCAATATGAAAAAATACATTAAATCTCCAGAACAGAAGGAAAATAACAAATACACAGAAAACAATCCCAAAGAAAATGAGATATATAACCTAAATGACGATGACTTCAAAACAGCCATCATTAAAATACTCAATGAGTTAAGAGAGAATTCAGATAGACAACTCAACGAGTTCAGGAGCTATGTCACAAAAGAGTTTGATACGATACAGAAGAACCAAACAGAAATACTGGAAATGAAGAACACAATAGAGGAGATTAAGAAAAATCTAGATGCACTGAACAGTTGGGCTGATAATATGGAGGAAAGAATTAGCAATTTGGAAGATGGCAATATAGAAATGCTGCAGGCAGAGGAGGAGAGAGAAGTAAGACTAAAAAGAAATGAAGAAACTCTCTGAAAATTATCAGACACAATTAGGAGATGCAACGTAAGGATTATAGGTATACCAGAGGGAGAAGAGAAGGAGAAAGGGGCAGAAAGCCTATTCAAAGAAATAATGGCTGAGAACTTCCCAAATCTGATGAGAGAGATGGATCTTCAGGTGACAGAAGCCAATAGATCCCCAAACTTTATCAATGCAAGAAGACCAAGCCCACGGCATATAGTAGTGAAGCTAGCAAAAGTCAACGACAAGGAGAAAATACTAAGGACAGCCAGGCAAAAGAAACTAACCTACAAAGGAACCCTCATCAGGCTATCAGCAGATTTCTCATCAGAAACTTTACAGGCTAGAAGAGAGTGGAATGATATATTCAAAAATCTGAAGGACAAAAACCTACAGCCGAGAATTCTCTACCCAGCGAAAATATCCTTCAAATATGATGGAGAAATAAAAACTTTCCCAGATAAACAAATTAAGGGAGTTCATTGCCACAAAACCTCCTCTTCAGGAAATCCTCAGGAAAACCCTCATTCCTGAAAAATCCAAAAAAGGAAAGGGGCTACAAAACCAAGAGCAGAGGAGATAAGTAGAAGGACAACAACAGAGAGTAGCAGCTCTTCATCAGAACAGATTAAACCATGGGATGAGAAACAAAGGAAATTGAAGAAAACCGGAAAACAAGACATAAAATGGTAGTGGTAGGCCCCCACATCTCAATAATCACTCTAAATGTAAATGGATTGAACTCCCCGATCAAAAGACACAGAGTGGCAGGATGGATCAAAGAACAAGACCCAACAATATGCTGCCTCCAGGAAACACACCTCAGCCCCAAAGACAAACACAGACTCAGAGTGAAGGGATGGAGAACAATACTCCAAGCTAATAATGAACAAAAGAAAGCAGGTGTCACTATACTAATATCAGACAAGGTAGACTTCAAATCAAAACAGATAAAGAAAGACAAAGAGGGACAGTATATAATGATAAAAGGGACTCTCCACCAAGAAGACATAACACTTATAAATATATACGCACCCAACACAGGAGCACCAAAATTTGTAAAGCAACTCTTAATAGAACTAAAAGAAGACATCAACAACAATACAATAATAGTAGGGGACCTCAACACACCATTAACACCAATGGACAGAACATCCAGACAGAAAATCAACAAGGAAATAATAGAATTAAATGAAAAATTAGACCAGATGGACTTAATAGATATATATAGAACACTTCATCCAAAAACAGCAGGTTACACATTCTTCTCAAGTGCACATGGAACATTCTCAAGGATTGACCATATTTTGGGAACCAAAGCAAACATCAATAAATACAAGAGAGTTGAAATAATATCAAGCATCTTTTCTGATCATAATGCTATGAAACTAGAGATCAACTACAAGAAAAAAGCAGAGAAAGGTGCAAAAATGTGGAGACTAAACAACACGCTTCTGAACAAACAATGGATCATTGAAGAAATTAAAGAAGAAATCAAATATTATCTGGAGACAAATGAAAATGAGAACACGACATACCAAATCATTTGGGATGCAGCAAAAGCCGTCCTAAGAGGGAAATTCATCGCAATACAGGCTCACCTCACTAAACAAGAAAAAGCTCACATAAGCAACCTCAAACGACACCTAACAGAACTAGAAAAAGAACAACAAACAAAGCCCAGAGTCAGTAGAAGGAGGGAAATAATAAAAATAAGAGCAGAAATAAACGATATTGAAACAAAAAAGACAATAGAAAGGATCAATGAAACAAAGAGTTGGTTCTTTGAAAAAATTAACAAAATCGACAAACCTTTAGCCAGACTCACCAAGAAAAGAAGAGAGAAATCGCAAATAAATAAAATTAGGAATGAGAGAGGAGAAATCACAACAGATACCAATGAAATACAAGAGATCATAAGAGAATACTATGAAAAACTATATGCCAACAAATTGAACAACCTGGAAGAAATGGACAAATTCCTAGACTCCTACAATCTCCCCAAACTGAATCAGGAAGAAATGGAGAATCTGAATAGGCCAATCACAAGTAAGGAAATAGAAACGGTAATCAAAAACCTCCCCAAAAATAAGAGTCCAGGACCAGACGGCTTCTCTGGAGAATTCTACCAAACATTCAAAGAAGACTTAATACCTATTCTCCTCAAACTGTTCCAGAAAATTGAGAAAGATGGAGAACTCCCTAACACATTCTATGAAGCCAACATCACTCTGATCCCCAAACCTGACAAGGACAACACAAAGAAGGAGAACTACAGGCCGATATCACTGATGAACATAGATGCAAAAATCCTCAACAAAATTTTGGCAAACCAAATACAGCAATACATCAAAAAGATTATACACCATGATCAAGTGGGATTTATACCAGGGACACAGGGATGGTTCAACGTCCTCAAGTCAATCAACGTGATACACTACATCAACAAAATGAAAAACAAAAACCACGTGATCATCTCAATAGATGCAGAGAAAGCATTCGACAAGATCCAACACCCATTTATGATAAAAACCCTCAATAAAATGGGTATAGAAGGAAAGTACCTCAACATAATAAAGGCATTATATGACAGACCCACAGCCAACATCATACTCAATGGACAAAAACTGAAAGCCATCCCTCTGAGGACAGGAACAAGACAAGGGTGCCCACTTTCATCACTCCTATTCAACATAGTACTGGAGGTGTTGGCCAGAGCAATTCGGCAGGAAAAAGAAATAAAAGGAATCCAAATAGGTAACGAAGAAGTAAAACTCTCGCTGTTTGCAGACAACATGATCTTATATATAGAAAACCCCAAAGAATCCATAGAAAAACTATTAGAAATAATCAACAACTACAGCAAAGTAGCAGGGTATAAAATCAACATACATAAATCAGTAGCATTTCTATACACTAACAATGAACTAAAAGAAAAAGAACTCAAGAACTCAATCCCATTCACAATCGCAACGAAAAGAATAAAATACCTTGGGATAAACTTAACCAAGGAAGTGAAGGATCTATACAATGAAAACTACAAGACTTTCTTGAAAGAAATTGACGACGACATAAACAGATGGAAAGACATTCCATGCACATGGATTGGAAGAATAAACATAGTTAAAATGTCCATACTACCTAAAGCAATCTACAGATTCAATGCTATCCCAATCAGAATCCCAAGAACATTCTTCACAGAAATTGAACAAAGAATCCTAAAATTCATATGGGGCAACAAAAGACCCCGAATTGCTAAAGCAATCCTGAGGAAGAAAAACAAAGCCGGCGGAATCACAATCCCCGATTTCAAAACAAACTACAAAGCTACAGTGATCAAAACAGCATGGTACTGGTACAAAAACAGGTCCACAGATCAATGGAACAGAATTGAAAGCCCAGAGATAAAACCTCACATCTATGGACAGCTAATCTTCGACAAAGAAGCAGAGGGCCTACAATGGAGAAAAGAAAGTCTCTTCAACAAATGGTGCTGGGAAAACTGGAAAGCCACATGCAAAAGATTGAAAATTGACCATTCTTTTTCACCACACACCAAAATAAACTCAAAATGGATCAAAGACCTAAAGATTAGGCCTGAAACAATAAGTCTTCTGGAAGAGAATATAGGCAGTACACTCTTTGACATCAGTTTCAAAAGAATCTTTTCGGACACTATAACTCCTCAGTTGAGGGAAACAATAGAAAGAATAAACAAATGGGACTTCATCAGACTAAAGAGCTTCTTTAAGGCAAAGGAAAACAGGATTGAAACAAAAAACAGCTCACTAATTGGGAAAAAATATTTACAAGCCACTTATCCGACAAAGGGTTAATCTCCATAATACACAAAGAACTCACACAGCTTAACAACAAAAAAACAAACAACCCGATCAAAAAATGGGCAGAGGACATGAACAGACATTTCTCAAAAGAACATATGAATATGGCCAATAGACACATGAAAAGATGTTCATCATCGCTAATCATCAGGGAAATGCAAATCAAAACTACACTAAGATATCACCTTACCCCCGTTAGATTGGCAAAAACATCCAAAACCAAGAACGACAAATGTTGGAGAGGTTGTGGAGAAAAAGGAACCCTCATACACTGTTGGTGGGAATGCAAACTGGTACAGCCACTATGGAAAACAGTATGGAGATTTCTCAAAA
The DNA here is from genome assembly GCF_021613505.1 of Equus quagga. Taxonomy (NCBI): domain Eukaryota; kingdom Metazoa; phylum Chordata; class Mammalia; order Perissodactyla; family Equidae; genus Equus; species Equus quagga. Next base: position 254,367 of record NC_060270.1, on the reverse strand, counting down.
AGTTAAAAATAGAAATACCCTATGACCCAGCCATCCCATTACTGGGTATCTATCCTAAGAACCTGAAATCAGAAATCCCAAGAGTCCCTTGCACCCCTATGTTCATCGCAGCATTATTTACAATAGCCAAGACGTGGAACCAACCTACATGCCCAGAAACTGATGATTGGATAAAGAAGATATGGTATATATACACAATGGAATACTACTCAGCCATAAAAAAAGACAAAATTGGCCCATTCACAGCAACGTGGATGGACCTCGAGGGTATTATGTTAAGCGAAATAAGCCAGTCAGAGAAAGACGAACTCTATATGACTCCACTCATAGGTGGAAGTTAGTATATTGACAAGGAGATCTGATTGGTGGTTACCAGGGAAAAGGGGGGGTGGGGGGAGGGCACAAAGGGGGAAGTGGTGTACCCACAACATGACTAACAAAAATGTACAACTGAAATCTCACAAGGTTGTAATCTATCATAACATTAAAAAAAAAAATGGAATAAATGAGAGGCCAGCCCAGTGGCACAGAGGTTAAGTTCCCAGGTTCTTCTTGGTGGCCCAGGGTTTGCCGGTTTGGACCCTGGGTGTGGACCTATGCACTGCTTGTCAAGCCATCCTGTGGCAGTCATCCCACATATAAAGTAGAGGAAGATGGGCACAGATGTTAGCTCAGGGTCATGCTTCCTCAGCAAAAGAGGAGGATTGGCAGCAGACGTTAGCTCAGGGCTAATCTTCCTCAAAAAAAAAAATAGGATAAATGAAATTTCCTTAATAGACATGTAATAAAAGAAATGTAAGTTCCACAAGAGCGTGGATTTTTGTTTTCTATTTTGTTCACTGATGTGGTCCAACCATCAAGAAGAGTGCCTGGCACACAGTAGGTGCTCAATAAAATTTTGTTGAAAAAGTAAATTCATTTAACTAAATATTTATTTGACTATCTCTGAATGTAGAGTTAAGGCCTCCAAAAAGCCCTGTAAATGGATTCCAAGGAAGTAAGTGCAGTCCAGGAGGAAACCAGAAGGCCTGGCAACACTTCAGAGGTGTTAGGATGAGTGCTCAAACTGGGTGGCAACAGCAAGAGCAGTACAGGTCAGGCAGGCCCCATTCAATGGGCTGTACTTGCCCCTAAATGAGTGTGACAACCCCTTCTCTAGAATCCCTCTACCCATCCCTTTCAAAACATCAGTGAAAATGTGATGGTTTCTAACTTCAGGCATTCACAGTCTAATGATGGAATTGCACCCGCCAGCTCCTCTCTGAGTACCAGCCCACTTGGCAGTGCTGCAGTAAAGCTGCACGCAGGCTGGGAGTGGGGATGCAGATGAGAGGTTTTTCTGGGTTTTCTGGAAAAAGGTGTAAATATCTTATGATTAAAAGAAGAGACATGAATTTGTTGTCAAATATTTGAGCAAATCATTATGAAATGAAATATATAAAGAAGAACATAGAGAAACTGGACAGAAGGGCCACAGAGAAGACAGAGTCATCATGAAATAGTCTTGGAAATGAGAAAAAAGTTCATGAAAAAGAGAATTGAAAATCAAGTCAAGTGCTTAAGAGATGTCAAGAAGAGGAACTATCAAAGGTCATTATATTCATAGGAAAATGGAAAATGGTCACTAAGGCCTTTTGAGAGAGTAACTTTACTAGACTATGGAGCTTCAAAATCAGTATTGCAGGGAACTAGAGAGGGGACAGAAGGTTTAAATCTGGAGATATTGAATATAGAGAAATAGAACAAATTCTGAAAGTTAAACAAAGAAGAGATGTATGAGAGAAGTTGGGTGATGCAGAGTGCAGGGTTAAGGAATGTATAATTCAACATGGCGGAAGTAAGGATGAAGTAGAGAGAGAAAGACTAATGATGCTGGAGGGCAAGATAATCAAGGCATGACGCCTGGGACTCCAGTGGAAGCATTAACCCTAAAAAGAGACATTCATTACTCTCAGACTGGAAAAAAAAAAAAAAAGGACAAAAGGACATGTAAAGAGGAGCAATTTAAAAAGCTCACATAGGATGCTCTCTTAATAAAGAAGGGAAGTTGTCCACTTCAAAATGAGAGGGAAGGATGGCACCCTAAATTGGAAGTGAGCGAAGGTTTGGAAGAGCTCTTGTGCAGACGGTGTTAGAGGGTCAACAAGAGATTAATGAAAGGATTGAGAAGCAGTTAAAGTCAGGCCGCATCAGTTGGTGGTGGGCCAAGTCTGCAGAGTCTTGAGATCTGCCATGATGCTGGGTGACAGGCAGTGGAGGAGCTGGATGGAGGGCGGACCCGTGGCTCAGAGAGGGCACCGCACGCATCACTAGGAGCAAGACCTGCATAACTGCTCAACTCGAAAAGGACGTCAGGAGACGGAGACATTCCCAGCAGATAGCAGGTGCACTTTCAGCTCTGACAGTGGCACATTTTAAATTCACCCACTAGAAAACAGAAAACACCCTGCAGTGTTTGAATCACAGCCAGTTTCAGTATTGTCCTTAACAGTCCAGTTAACTTCCTCCGACCAGTTCTTTTGATTGCCTAGTCCTATTTTATTTTAAAACATGTATAAGGAATTGTCATTCTCTTAAAATGTTTTAAACGGAAGCACTGTGGTATACTAGGAATTTGTGGGTTGAGCTGATGCTGATTCTGTAGCCCAACCAGTTGCGTTGGGGATGTTATCCCGTCTCTCTGTGCCTTAGCTTCCCTGTCGTAAGTGGGAACAACAACCTTTCTTGGTGTAGATATGAGAATTAAATGGGATAATTTATGTGTTGGTACATGGCAGAGAAGCAATGTAATTTTGTATATTATTTTTGTTTTCTAAAATGAGCCAGTAAAAAATATAGATAAAAATTGGAAAACAAAAAAGTAGAAAAGAAGCTAAAAGTGATCAAAAATCCATCATCCCAGCATTAAAACTTTTAGTATTTTAGTACTGGATACAAAATTTTATAACTAGAGAGCCAGCTTTGAGGCTATGCAGGCTTTGATTTTACAGATGAGAAAACCACTCCCAGTAAGTTCCGCTGCTCTCTCGGCTCCAGGGCCGGCGAGAAGGCCTCCTCCCTGCCCTCCCCCCACCACGGGAGGCAAAAACAGGCACAGTCAGCGCACGTTTACAGGGCCACATACACTCAGGGCAGCACTGCTCGGTGTACAATCATTTGTTATAATTTCACACCCATTAAGAAACCAGTCGACAGGGTACACGTAGACCAGCAAAAGGCCATCCTTCCAGATGAAAGGGAAAGACACCTTACACCTGTGCCTGTAGCATGGACTGGACAGAATCCCTCTGCCCCAGGATCATAGTTTGCAAAAAGTCTATTTTTGCAAGAGAAAAACATCAGTTTTTCAACTCTCCTTGATATCAAGGAAAGCATGATGGCTGCAAGTCACCCGCTTTGTGAGCTCTTGAAACTCAGTGCCAAGGGCTCTTGTGGTGAAGGATGTTCATCAGTCCACGAAGTTCAGAGAGAATACTTCCCCAGGTGGTCAGACCTCAAGCCCAGCCCGGGGCCTCCACTCTCAGCCTGCAGGGGCAAGGCTCAGACGAACTTTTCAAGGTGAACAAGGAAAAAGAAACAGGAGCCATCCAGCAACCTCACAGTGATGTCCCCAGCGGCCCACGGTCGGCTGGCGTTTGCAGGTGACAAGTGAGCAAGACAGCAGCAGCACATCCTCTCGTATGATGCCAACAGTGGTCCCCAGAACCTCGTCTGCACAGTTTTAAAAGGGTATTTGTAAAAAAAAACACTCCTGTCTGCTTGTTTTAAAACAACAAGAAGTTGAGGGTTATTAATTGGACAGTGTGACGAGTGTCACCCAGGCTGCCAGCCTGGGGTGTCCCTCCAGCACACAGGTGATGATAAAGAGTCAGCAAGGAAGTGGAGGATGAGAAAGCGTCCGGACATGAACGAAGACTCGGGCATCAACCGTGCAGTGTCTGGAGAACTGCCAGATGCTAGGTGTTGCTGAACGATAATGTTCACAGCAAAGAGCAGGGAGCAGGGAGGATCGGAAGTACTAAGGCTAGTTACGGGAGAGACTCCTGTACTACGCTGGGCAGCTGAGAGCTGGGCTTGAGTCCAGGTCGTGAGGAGCTGATCACAGCGGGGTGTGGTGGGGCACGCGCTCTGGGCAGTTGCGGGGGCGGACTGAGAAGAGCCTGACAAGAAGGACAAGACCAGCCAGAAGGGTCTGAATGAAAGATGGTGAGGATCTGATGCAGGGCAATGACACGGAAGGAGCTGATGGAGGAGACAATGACAGGAGAGAGCCATTTGGAGGGACCCGGTATGCCTCAGAGACGGGGAGGGAAGGTCCAGGATGGAATGGCAGCTTCTGACAGGTCTGCCTTGATGTTATCACCTACAGTTAGGAAGACAGGAAAGAGCAGGGCAAAGGGAAAGAAAATGAGTCCAGTTTGGAACATGCTGAAAGTAAGGTGTCTGTGAAACACGCAAGGTAGACGGGCTGACAGAGAGAGAGCTTCTATGAGCTGATGTTCTGGGTTTCTCTGGAAGGCCGCCTTCCTCCTGCTCCAGTGGCTTGTGGCAACTCTTCCTGGCTACCTGCCTCAGGCAGAACTAACGCAGAGAGTCCAGGCAGAAGCATATCCCTTTGCACTTGGCATGCATCCCTCTTAGGAAGGCTTTCCATCTTGGAAAGAAAGCTGGGCTCCAGGTAAGGACCAAGAGAGGACAGTAGGATTGTGTTGCAAATGAAAATTGTGGTGCCTCACAGGACCACTGCCACACCCAGCTGGTTACTTCTCCATCCCCCTGTTTCTACTGAGCATGTGGGGCAGCTTCAGGTACAGGGTCAATGGGGTGGCCGACTGTACCCCCGTGCCCTCAACCCAGCACATCTTGTGGCCTCTTCCGTTTTTCTGTCTCCCTACCTCACAGCAGAATCCCTTCCGATGGAACTGAATTACACAAGGCCACATTCGTGCCTCGTCTGCACCTTCCGGAAGCCCATCTTCCCCTCTCTCCTCGCTTCCTGCCCGACACGTCCGGTCTGCCTCCACCTCACCCGCTGCCCAGACCAGCCAGCTGTCAGGTCTTGCATTTCACTCACAACGTGAAGGACTCCAGATACAAGTTTCATTTAGTAACAGATTTCATTTTTGTCCTCTTCTCTTACAGACTTTGCAGTCCACTTTCTAAACTCAAAGACTTTTTCTTTGTGGCAACATGACACAGTGGGCCTGGATTTGAATCCCAACCCCATCACCCAGATGGCAAGTCACATAAGCTTACTGAGCCTCAGTTCTTACCTATAACATGAGGGGTAAAAATCTGTTCTTTTCATGATTGTTGTGAAATTAAATGAGTAAGCATGCTAAAGCTCCTGGCAGATGGTAGGTGGACAACAATTGTTGTTTCCCCTCCTGCCTCTCTTTTTTTTTTTTTGAGGAAGATTGTTGCTGAGCCAATCTCCTCTATTTTGTACGTGGGACACTGCCACAGCATGGCTGATGAGTGGTGCATAGCTCCAAAGTGGGATCTGAACCCGTGAACCCCAGGCCACAGAAGCAGAGCACACGAACTTAACCACTAGGCCAGCGGCCAGCCCCGCCACCTCTCTTTTTAATCCTCTCTCATCTCCTCTTCAGAGTGTATTTTATTTTCGTTTCTCTGCTTCCATAGTTTCCAGGGCTGTTTCCCTCACCCCAGGGTGGAGGTGGAGCCGCGGAGAGAAACTCAGACTGTAACACGTGCAGTCACGACATCACTGTTTTCTTCTCGTATCTCTAATTTCTCTTAAAAATCAAGTCTCCAGGAGCAGGACATGCCTTTTCCGGACTTATTTCTACAGCTCCGTGGCCATCAGTAGGTGCTCAGGAAGCTTTCCCGGGCGTTGCTGGTGTGAGGCCCCTTCCCCACCAGTCTGCTGTGCTGCTCCCGCGTCACCCTGTCACACAGAGCACTCTGTCTGGGCCTGCTTTCTCACCCCGTCCTCAGATGCCTCTGCCACGACAGAAGCTGCAGGTTCCTCTCTGACCCCATCCGGCCTGTGGCTACGTGGTAGCTCAGCCCACACAGATGGATTACACCGATTCCTAAGACCTCGCTCTCATAAGTGACTTTCTGTTGCTTTAACCATGCTCAACACGGAAGGAGATACTATATATGCTGTTCAAGTAAAGTTCTGAGGAATTAGCAGTCTCCCCAAGAGGCAGAACTCTCTTCCTGCAAATTCAGAGTCTTTGGCTGCAACAAATACATTTTTAGCTTCAATTAACAGAAAATTGACTAAAAGTGGCTTAAAAGTTTATCTCATTAAAAAAAGGCAAGAGGGAGTGCTTATTTGTGGTTAATTCGGCGGGTTAGCCTTGTCATTGAGGACCAGGGTCTGACGTTGCTGTCTCTGCCGTCTCCAGCACCTCAGCAGTCCAACCCTCGTCCGTGCAAATGCCTGTAGCAGGGCGAGGCATCATTTGCCAACAAGACTGTGTCCAGCGAAGAAGAGGTTTCCCTCCCGTGTGTTCCTTCTGACGAGAGGCTGCCTTTTGCAGGAGCACCCAGCGGAATTCCTGCATGTCCCACCCCTGGACTGGATCCCAAGCTCACGCGAACCATCCGCCAGAGGCGTGGGCGCCGCGCAGCCTGAGTCTCATCCCGACCCAGGAGGAGCCCGACCGGCCGAGGGCGCGGAAGAGCCTGCACGTGAAGCAGCGGGCAGAGGAGGCCGGAGCAAGCCGCGGTCAGGACAGACAGGAGAAGGGTGGCCTCGGGGCTGCAGGCCGGCTGGTTCCAGTCTCGGCAAACAGTGCCAGCACGATGCCCTGCAGGAGGCCGCGGACCAGGGCCAGGCACAGCACCGGGGGCCGCCGGCACAGGGCACAGCACGAAGAGGCACTGGCACAGAACCGCGGGGCGCCGGGCACAGCACCGTGGGGCGCTGGCACAGGGCACAGCACCGCGGGGCGCCGGGCACAGCACCGTGGGGCACCGGCACAGGGCACAGCACCGTGGGGCGCCGGGCACAGCACCGTGGGGCGCTGGCACAGGACACAGCACGAAGAGGCACTGGCACAGGGCACAGAACCGCGGGGCGCCGGGCACAGAACCGCGGGGCGCCGGCACAGCATTAGCAGGCATCCCTCTGCACCTGCGCCAGCCGAGATGGACGCCTGCTTAAATCCTGCGTCCTGGGAACCAGCGTTGCCGGCTCCGCCCTAGTGCTGGCCATGGCTTTGAACGTGGAATAAGCTCGACAAATGCATTTACTGAATCTTGAGGTCTGGTAGGAAACCCAGTTTGCCCACAAATATCACTACTGATTCCTGAAATTCTGTCACTAGCGGCTTGTTCCTCTGTCGGAGCCTTGCCTTCTCTCTGTGACAGTTTTCTACATGTAAACGCCCTAAGCAGGGAGCTCACTATCTATCATATTCTCTCCTGTAACCGGAGGAGAAGTCGTGGATCACACCAGGGCCTTACTCGCCCACAGCGCCCAGTAGACGTGGGGTCCTGGGCGAGTCCCCTGGGCTCCCCTCTGGAAGCGGCTCCCGCAGGGCGTGAGCGCTCGATCCTCGCGGGGCAGTGTCCCCGGGGGCAGCAGGAGGGCGAGGGGGCGGCCGTGAGCAGGCGGCTTCTGCCGCAGAACAAACCGTCGGAAACTGAGGCTCAGAAGCACAAACACTCAGTACGGCTCGGGGTCCGACGCGCCGGGGGCGCTGCGGGCTGGGCGGGCGCGCCGGGGCCTCGGCTCAGCGCGCGGGGCTCGTCCGTGGCTGCGGGCCCAGGACGGTGTCACCGTGAAGGCGTGTGACTTCCACCGTCTGGCAGACGAGCCCTGCTTCCTCCGGGGCTTTCCAGGATTCAGGGAGAACAGAGGAGCCGACCCCAAAGCGCAGGTGCCCGCAAGGCCCCGCTTGTCATTTCGCTCGCGTCGCACCGGCCGAAGCAGGTGCCCGGAGGGGCGCGCGGGGCGCGGGGAAGGGCCGGGAGCGGTCCTGTTTGGGGGCATCTGTGAAGCGCCTATGGAAGGGTTCCAGAAATTGTTGGGAGGCCCGCTGTGAACGAAGATGAACCAGAGGAAGAACCGTCGCAGAGAGAAAGGTGTGTCATTGAGAGAAGTGGTTCCAAAAAGAAACAGAAACAGCTGTCAGAGCAGCGAATACACATGCATCCCAGCGCTGACTCCGAGCAGCCCACTTGTCAGTGGGGTCTCCACCCGCGAAATGCAGGCCGCAGGTTTTCTGAGTCATAACCACCTCTGCCAAACGCCTGTGCTTTGCCTTCCCCTGTGTTAGGCCGAGCGGGAACAATAGGGAAGACTGCAGGGGGGTATTACAGTGCTTGTGGAAAGTTACTGCACTGCGTGCTGCCTTATGTACGTCCGTATTATATGAGAGTTTAACAGGACCTAAGGCTTTGTTTCCAAAACAAAGGACAGATTTTTCTATCACATTATGACATGAAGTATTATTTGCAAAATACCATGTATGTTCCTCATACTTCACTACATCTCGTAATTTACCGAGGTAATGAAGCTCATGTCACCATAGCACAAATCATTTGTAACTGTATTTTCACATAATTTTTTCATTATAAATAATCACTGGCAAGTATATTTTATTTTATGCCTTTAAAAAATTATTCTGAGAAGAGATTCTTGGGTTTCTTAAGATTGCAAATGGGAAAAGAGCTTCAAAAGGGTTATTACCCTGAGTTACCATGTACCAGCCTCACCTGATCCAATAAAACCTGAAGCACTTATCAGTGTTACTGGACTTGCAAAGCCAAGAAGCAGATCCTGAGGCAAATGAAATCACCAGGACCTTCCACTGTCCGTCCTGTCCTGTTCTGTACGTCCCACCACACTTCACAAGGAACCGGAATGCTGGAGGTCATCCTGAGAGAGGGCGTGTGGGACTGGACAGCCTCTACCGGCCATTTCAGCGGGACATTCTACAACTTTACCACGCTCTGTCTGACCGCAGGCCCCGGACACAGTCACTCCACAGCTGAGTGGAGAAACACACTGAGCATTCCACAGTGGGACTGAAACCACCACGCACGGGTCCACCAACTGTCCTGCCTCTAAGCTAAGAACGTTTTCTGCATTTTTAGTGGTTGAAAAAGCCAAAAGAAGAATAATATTTTGTGACGCTTTATAATTACATAAAATTCAAATTTTAATACCAATACATTGTGCTTTATTGTAGCATAACCACGTCCATTCGTTTACGTACTATAATGGCTGCTTTCATGCAGAGCTGAGCAGATGCAACGGAGACCACGTGGCTTGCAGAGCCTAAAATATTCACTATCTGGCCCTGTATAGAAAAGATCGCCAACCCTGTTCTGGAGGAAGAAGACAGAGTATCTGACCCTCTGCTCCTCCACTCCCTTTAAGTTCCCATCCTTTTATTAAGTGCACCTTCCCAGATTAGCCAGACCTGGAACAGCTTGAGCTGTTCCCTGCTTCTGCTGCCTGGGGAGAGGTTTAGTGCGTGCTCCACTTCACAAGAGGCACGTCAGGCAAACCGTGCGTACAACTCACGCTGTAAATGAGTTAATTATTCAAGCACTCAATCTCCATGTCCTCCATCGGACAGCATTACAATGAGGAAATGAACGAACCTGAGGGCATTTCATGCTCCTCCCCCATCCTTCACTGAAAACATTTCAGAGACTCGCTCGTCAGGAGCTTAAGCAGCCTTTATAGTCGATGATGCCATCCCAGACGTTTCTCTGCAAACTGCACCAGCACCACCCAGATGGAGGGAGGGAAACTCCTGCCGGCTCTGCAGGAATTCACCGTGACTCAGCCTCCACCGCCTCTCCAGCCCTTCAGGAAAACCTAATTCCGGCCCCGATTTATTTCAATTGCTGGAAAAATAGCGCATGAAGCCCTTGGATGGGTAAAGTGACATGTCACTTGCATACCGTGGCGTGCTTTCTGTTCTATCGTCAGGAAATGCAAGAGAGTGAGAAAAAATGGGAAGTCTCTAAAGGGTTTTAAGTGAGCACACTGCATGCCCCAACCATCTTGTGACTCCCACAGCCTGCGGTGTACTTTCTCCCTTTTGTGGTGTTAAGATGGCAAAAGTATTCTCGTCCTTTAAATTCACTTTCCAAACACACTGTTCTGAACAGCCACACGGGTGGCCCCTTGAGGGACTTGCCCTGAAAGGCACACGGCTGTCTGTGCTCCCTTCTTAGCTGCCTGTTGGTTCTCCTCGGGTCTCACATGTATACACTGTAGCCGCATAGTGGCAGTGACCTTAAGAAAAGCCCCTTGGGTCCAGAAGCTTTGGGGGCATTTTATGATAATTAGCTTTTATGGCCTTTTGCAGTTTTTCTGGTCACACCTGGTTGTTGTGCTCATTTGGGGGCTTATTAAAAAGAGCATTGTAGGGCCGGGTGGTGTAGTGGTTAAGTCCACGTGCTTCGCTTCAGTGGCCTGGGGTACTTGGGTTTGGGATGGGTTTGGATCCCAGGCGCAGACCTACGCACCGCTCATCAAGCCAGGCCGTGGCAGGCATCCCACATATAAAATCGAGGAAGATCTGCCTGGGTGTTAGCTCAGGGCTAATCTTCCGCAAGCAAATCTGTTGCCAATCTTCCTCACAAAAAAGAAAAAGAAAAAAAGACAGCATTGTATTTCAACAAATGAGAGACCATTTGAGGGAGTAATGAGGGAGAGGCCTGCGCTCCCGTGTTTTAACAAAATGCCACGGTGTGGTGAGTTACATAAAGTGAGTGCCTTTCTAATGCTTATATTTCTCCCTCCGACTCTTAATGTCTCTAATCCCTCGGGGTCATGCCCAGGGCCCGTGTGGCATCTGTGAGTGAAGGAGAAACAGACTGACTTGTAGACCACTGATAACTGCTTCGGTTCCAAGGCTGGAAGTGTGTGTCTGGTGGGAGGGATGTTTCTCTTGGCGGGAGGGAGAGGACAGCGGATGGAGCCAGCGGGAACAGAAATCCTCCTGCAAATGGCAGCTCTAGGCAGTGAAGCACTTCCCACGGAAAATAATGAGCCCTCTCATTAACAAGTGATAGTTTGTGAAGTAAAGTTTCAAAGCATAAGTAATGAGCTCCGGGAAGTGCCAGGAAAACAGCAGCCGAAATGTCAGTGGTGCGCGTTACACAAGTTTACAGGTGGCGAGGGATGCTTGCTGGCAAGGTTGAAGGCTTACCCAAAACCTCCACTGGTTTTCTTTTATAAAGGTATTTTGCTACATTCTTTACCACCTACTGTTGATTATGTTCCCCTTAAATTCATACTCCAGCACATTTTAATTAAACCTTTTTAAAAAATACATACTCACGTAAAAATGATCAAACTGTTCTTTTGTGAGAGCCAATCGCTGCATGCCTTAGAGTACAAGCATGTAATTTTCCAGTCTAAAACTCTGAACACACGGTGACTCACTGGGACAGTATATTTGAAATCAGGATTGTTCCAGAAAATCTAGCATGTTTGGCTACCATAATGAGAAGCTGAATATTGCAAATGCCTTATTCATCAATGGTATGGTAAACATGGCAGCTGCTGCATTTGTCTGCTTACTCTGCAAGCATCCCTTCTTCCTCTTCTCCTGACACGCCTGGCCCAGTCCCCATCCCCTACCAAAAGAACGACCCAGGGCTGGTCACTGGGGCACACCACACATTCCCGGCCTCTGTGGTTCATTCACTGGTGGGCGAGTGACTCAGCAAGGCCCCACAGAGGCCCTTCCTGGGATTGCAATATGGACAGTGGGAAAAAAGGGTTGGCTCTCTCTTCTTTGAAGACACTAAGCTGGTATCCTCCAGGCCTGGGGGTACCAGCAGAAGAAAGCTGGGAAGCAACAGGCAGGACTGAGGTTGACGCACAGAGAGGGAAAGAGCTGAGCCACAGAGAGAGGAGACCTGAAGACACAGTCTGTGCCCCGGGTCTGGTCTACCTGGTGTCACTAGCTTTTCTTCTCTACCAGGCGGTGGATCAGTAAAGTCCAGTTTTGCTCAGGCTGCTTTGAGTTGGGTTTCTATCCCTTATAACTTAAAAAGATCTGACAGTCTGTCAATGGGCAAGACACTCTCATAACGAGGGCAAGGCGATGAGAAAGTGCTGAAGCTGTATTTAATCAATTCCACAGCAGCTGTACCCAGAGAATGATACAATTCGTCCTTTCCCAGTTAAAATAAAGAGGACAGTGAGCAGGAACTTGGGGGAAAACGGAACGGCTCTCTTCGGAATACACGAGCCATAGAACAGTGTCTAGTACAGACCACCTTAGAGTCTACAGAATTCACGTGAGAGGAGGACTGAAACCACAAAACAGACAGTAATAGATACAATAATTCTGTTGTATTTTCAGAATCTGGGGGCTTTTCTAACTTTCTAGTGTTTACTATTTCAGTGCTTATAGATATTTTTTCCATTTTGATTAAAAGAAAAATCCTCTAAAAGTTCCCTGTCGACACAGGACATATGAAAACCGAGGATGTATACAAGAAAGCAGAGCAATCTCAAGGGCCAGGTAGCCAAAACAGAGAAAGGAAACTTTTAAAATAGTGATTTTGAAGTTGTGCAGTCTTAAAATCTGTGAGATATGCGTGTTGACAGCACGTGCACTTCTTCGGCAGCACAGGCCGTAACTGAGCCTAGTTAGCAACACAAGTCAGTAGAGGAAGCTGCCGGACGGGCTCGCCGCCACAGACGCCCGCATGAATGAGGGCTGACCCGTGGGCGCGGGCGACGCTTCTCCCCTTGACAGCACAGGGGCCGGCAGCTGCATGTGGAGGAGCTCTAGTGGCTTCACGGAAAACTGTCGTTTATTCTCAGCCTAGATTTTGAGGAAAAGTTGCTTCTTCTAGCCCAACCGGATCTTGTGCTGCACTGAAGGAGCAAATTGTGTCGTCAATACTTGAGGGTTATCGTGAATTACATCCCATTTTGAAAACCAGAAAACCAGTAAAAGGAAAAGGCCTTAGAGTCATAAAATGTAACCTGGAGGAGCACACAGACATGCAGAATCACTCAAGGAGCCAGCCCTCTGGAAAAGGAGTTTGGGGCCAGCCAGGAAGCCAAGGGAAAGGAAAGTGGGGGTTTCTTGGCAGAGCCTAACTTTGGCAATGTGCAAGAAAAGGGAGCCTTCTGCACTTAAGGGATTTCAAGGATCCTGGTCCCATTGGCAAGGCTGGGTGGGGTGGCATGTGGAGGTCATGGGCGAGAGATTTTGAATCTCCAGGCAGACACGTAGACGTCTCAGCCTTCCTCTTCTGACGGCATTGGACGGCTTGATTCTTCTGATCCATCTTTGTCTGATTCCATCCTCACCGAGCAAACTCTGACTCCAAAGTGGGCCAGTCTATACTGCACAATTTTCTAATAATTTGAACCGCAAGTGTTTCTATGCATGTGATAGTAATTTCAAAATCAATTGATGAGTGGTTGTTGATTATTACTGTCTTTCCATGTACTAAGTTAAACCTTATGAATTTGCTAATGTTTGCAGGTGTCCCGCTATCCAGCAGTAGAGCGTCTCTGTGAAACTCTTCATTAGCCGAGACAGGGAAAGGCTAGGAAGCAGCTACTATTAATCTATACGGGGAGGTTTTCAGTGGTCCCAGACCCGGAAATAACCTACCACGTAAATCAAGACACAGCACCGATGCTCACAGACACAGCTCAAAGCCATGGCGGGCGGATGCCAAGGTGCAGAGATGCTGTGTGGTCCCTGGAGAAGGAGATCAGTGGCGCCACTGTCACTGCTGGGGCGCGGCTACCTCTAGCGCCCAGGAGCCACAGAACAAACACGGGACGCTATTTTCACTTTTTTTCCATAAAAGCAAAAACCCTCTTTGTACTTCTCTCAGTTAGCAAAAACAGGCACCAATGTAGGTCTTTCATGAAAGCAAAGGGACGTGAAGCAGACTTTCAGATGGGGACCAGCATTTATTTGGTCTACGAAACAACACTTCATAGCTCAGTTACACTAAGAAAACGAATTAACACAGACTTCAAGGGTTTTTGTCCACATGTCACCTAAGCTATTTGCAAGCTAATAATAAAGTTTAAAGCTGGTAAACTCGTATCCCGTCACTTGCCTTGGAGTTAGGGTGAGACAGTAAAACTGCCGTGGACTCACAGAAAGTAGGAAACGGAAGGGCCAGATTCAAATAGTGCCATTCTCTGATTTTACAAACGAGGAGGTTGAAGCCCAGACTGGCTAAGTGACTCCTTCGAAGCTGCAGAGCCTGCTGGTGTCAGAAGTGGGGCCTGAGCCTCGCTGCCAGTGCAGTCACCTTTCCACCATGTTCTGCTGAACACACCATGTGCCAGAAACACATCTAATGAAAAAACCGACCTACAGCAAGGGAGACCAAAGGCTTGTTCCGGCTCTTCCTTCAAGCTTTAACTGTTTACGCTTTTATTATAAGCACTGTAGAAGGCACTGTACTATCAAAATATATCTAATATTCTAGTTATAATTTAAAATGCCTTTATTATAGAAAATTTGGAAAGTGCGCAAATGTATGCAAAATAATGACTATTATCTATAATTCCAGCCACATGGAAAAATCAGCATTAACATTTGGCATATATCTTTCCAGAATTTTCTTCTAAGCATGCAATTATGAGTTTTGCTCCCTTCCCAGTGCCTGAACAGCGCCCAGCAAAGAGGAGGCAGAAGCTACGCTGATCAAGAGCACAGTCTAAGAGCAGAACCACCTCCATCCTGCTGACCACGCGACCTTAGGTAATTGATTAGCATCTTTCCCATTCATGAGGTCAAAATAGTTCCTACTTTGTAACAAAGTTATGAAAATTCAATAACATTAATATTTGGAAATGCTTAGAACAATGCCTGGAATATAGTAAGTGCTATGTAAATATTTATACAATAAACAAGTAGGTGCTCAAGAAATATCTGTGGAATAAAGGAAGACATGTGTGTGCACATAACTAAAAACTGCAGTACTGAATATAGTTCATACCCGGTTTCTTTCACGGAATATTGTATCGTTAGCATTTCCCAGGTTAGTAAAAGAAATTCTACTTCATCCATTTTTCTCTTCTGCTGAATCACTCCCATGGGTTACATTCTGCTCTTTCCCACTAGACGTCTGCATGGCTGGCGCCCTCACGACTGGCTCGGGTTGCATCGCCTGCTCGCCCTGGCCATGCCGCAGCCCACCCCACACGTTCCTTGGCGCTCCTGCATGTCCCCCAGAGCATCCTCCCCTCCTACCACGCTGTATTACGTAAGTACTTATTGCATCTCTATTACTTTCGTCTTCCCTGGACCACAGACGCCCTGAGAGCAGGAGACTATTTTGTTCACTGATACGGCCGAGCACCCAGAAGGATATCTGCTACGGAGCAGGTGCTCAGTAAATATATGCAAAATTGAAAGGGTTCCCTCCATCTTTTTTGCTACTATAAATAATATTGAGATAAGCATTTCTGTATGCAAAATTTTCTCACAACATCTGTTTATATCTTTCATATTCTAGAAGTGAAACTGTGAGGTCAAATGACACGAACATCTTGAAAGTTCCTACTATTTATCACAAAATAGTTTCCAGCTGTCGCCTGTGGAAGATAAACTCGCCAAGTACACAGCGTGTGTGGAGGGGGCCAAGAGCATCCACCCTCCTCTGCACTTCTGCTGCTCTGCCCACCACCGAGCGGCCCGCCCCACGCAGCGAGGATCGACCAATCTGACTGATCCGAGTCATGGGCGTTGACTGAGCAAGACGTGGCCGTGAAGGAGGCGACGCTGCAGTAAAGGACGCGTGTCTCTGTGTATTCTCTCCGGGAGTTTCCCAATTCGGGCACCTGCCGTGATCGCACATACACACCTCCTGAAGCAGCTCATCAACTCCTTAGTTCTGTTGATTCAGCCTATTTTCTTCTATGCATAGGTTCTAGGTCCAAATTTTGAAAACTAAAAATACAAACGTTGAATCTACAAAGCTCATTAAATATTTAAATATGCTTCTTATACGACAGATTTGAAATACTCCAATGTCTTGAATTTTCTTATCTGAACATAGCTTCACTTGTTTCTATTCTTTAACAATTTGCTATTCAAAATATAATCAACATCCCCACAGATGTCTGAGAAGAGCACGGCTTCACCTTCCTCATTCCAAATAGCATCCTTCTGCCAATGCCCATTAGCTCCACTGGCTGCCACAAGGCCCTGCTGCCTCATTAGGTTTCCTGCAGAACAATCCCCCACCTGGCTACCGT
Organism: Equus quagga; assembly: GCF_021613505.1. Classification (NCBI taxonomy): domain Eukaryota; kingdom Metazoa; phylum Chordata; class Mammalia; order Perissodactyla; family Equidae; genus Equus; species Equus quagga. The sequence goes on along the minus strand of NC_060270.1, from coordinate 238,166 downwards.
GCAGGCACCCCACTCCTCTCTCTTTCCTTATGTCCTTTGTTCGGAGTTGGGTTCAAGGTCTTACATGGTGTCACTGCCCATAGAAAAGAATCTATTATACACCCCATAATAAACATTTGTTCATTTCTAGATAGTTTCACAACTCCGCTGTAATTTCACGTTTACAAGAAACATTATTTAAGAAGAAAACGATGGGCCGGCCTGGTGGTGCAGTGGTTAAGTTTGCACATTCTGCTCTGTCGGCCCGGGGTTCACCGGTTCGGATCCTGGGTGCGGACATGGCACCACTTGGCAAGCCATGCTGTGGCAGGCGTCCCACATATAAAGTTGAGGAAGATAGGCACAGATATTAGCTCAGGGCCAGTCTTCCTCAGCAAAAAGAGGAGGATTGGCAGATGTTAGCTCAGGGCTAATCTTCCTCAAAAATAAAATAAAATAAATTTAATAAAAAGAAAAAAAGAAAGAAAAAGAAAAAGAGCTATGGTATATTTTACATGGGGTGCACGCCGTACACAATCAGCAAGAGATTTTTCAGCATTTTCTGTAGCAAAATTCTAAGCCAATTTTAAAGGATGCAGACTGTGGAAAACTGACGCAGCAAATAAGTCAGCAAAAGAATTTAAAACACAGGAACAAGAGGAGCACTGAGCACAGAAACGGCGACACGAGGCGGTTTATCTCGTGGAGGAAATCGGACGGTCATAAGCACTCACTGGTTAGATTTCACGCTTGCGCCTGTTTTGGAGACATGCTTTGTGTCTTAATCTCATGTAAAAATTTTAACAGTCAGAATATATGTCTACATCACTTGCTGGGGTACCGCGTGGAGAGTTACTCTAATTACATTTAATCCTATTTCGGACTGATGGAGAGACGTGCCCATGCACCAGCGGGTGGACATGGATGAAGCTCAGGCCGGGGATGTCTTCTGATGCTCTCCCTGCACAACTGGCTTCACCATCTTTACAGGAAACACTGGGGTAGCAGCCCCCGGAGGCAGGGTGGGCTCTTGGCACGCACGTCTGCAGAAGCATGCGTCCTCTGGAGGCCAGGCCTGGTGGAGAATTTGTGAAACGACAGACTACTTTTCATACGTTTAAATCCTTACTTTTGTGTCCCTCTCTCCTCTCAATGTCACTCTCCCTGATCTCCTTCTACCACCCAAACTTCCACGTGTTCCACTCCACCAGGAACCAGCGAGTTAATTAAAAACTGAGAGTGAGGAGAGGACTGTGGTTACAGAACCTACGAGTTTACCGTAGGCGATGCTGGGGAGCTTTAGACAATTCCTGAAACTCCAAGCACCTGCGTGCTTTCACCTTGAGCCTTCGAAGGAACGTTCCTGACAGTGGCTTGTAGCTGTCAAGATTCTCAGGTTCCATTCTCAGACACTGCCAGCAAGAGCTTACACCTAAAGATCACGTCCTCAGAACAGCAACGTGGTTACACCAAGTCTGTCTTCAGATTCGAACTCTTGCACTCACTGGACGTGTGACCTGGGTCCTGTGGGCATGGCAACCAGCTCAGAGGTTAGCACGAGAATGAAATCATACACTTGCTTGTATGTGGAAGGTGCTCAAGAAGTGCAGCGATGGTTATGTTATTAACTAAACTACTGCTGTGTAACATATTACTTCACAACTTAATACCTCAAAATAACAAAAAGCTTTTTTATCTCACAGTTCCTATGGGTCAGGAGTGTGGGAGCAGCCTAGTTGGATGGTCCCGGAGAAGGGTCTCTCACGAAAGTGTCGAGAAAATGTTGGCTAGCCCTGTGGTCATCTGAAGGCTTGACCAGGGCTGGAGGATCCACCCCCAAGATGGTTTTTTCACAGGGCTGGTGGCAGGGGGCCTCAGTTTGTGCTGTATGGGCCTCTCCAGAGGATTGCTCTAATGTCCTCATGACATGATACCTGGCCTCCCCCAAAAATCAAACAATCAAAGAGAGAGAGGCTGAAGCTGCAGTGTCATCTATGACCTGGCCTCGGAAATTGCAAGTCATCACCCCCACAACGCCCTGCTGGGTTCGGAGGCCATCCCTGTCCAACAGTGAGGGGACTGCAAGAGAGTGTCGATTCCAGGAGGCAAGGGTTCATGAGCCTTCTTGGAGACGAGCTGTCATGACGGTGATGATGATGGCACAGACCCCGGCGACCAAAAGCTCACGCAGAACCCAGAGGGAGGCAGCGACATTCCCTGTGCCTCAGGGCACAGAAGAAGGAAGCTGGGTATTCAGTGTGAAACTTTTTCCTTTAAAGATCCCCAGAAAGTTCCTGAGTGAACTGTGCCCTGGAAGAGACATACAACTTACCAGTTTCAGATATGTACTAAGTGCCAGGAACTGTTCTATTTGTTTGAGATTCATTGTAAGCAAAACAAAGATCCCTTGTGGAGCTTCCATCATAGTGGAGAGAGAGGCAATAAAAATAGCAAATTCTACAGCATGCTAACGATAAGTGAAGGAAGAGAAAGGGCCTAGTATATGGGGGTCTGTGATGCTGGGGTGTGGCAGGGGGCTTGCTGCAGGGCTAAATATTTATTGAGTGAATCAAGACATGAATGAATAACTCCCAGGCCTGCCTCTGGATACTCTGGGAGAGAGAACTTCAACTTACGCACACACTGAGAAAAAGCAGCTTAAAACACTGAATGAAAGTAGCGTATAGGACCTGGATAGGTAGACTCCATGAGATGCTGGGCCTCCGAACACCAAAGAGAGGAGCTGTTAGACAGACACAGCAGGAATAGTGCACAAAGGCTGTCACGCTGGATGCGGCATCCGGGGAGCAGGGTCACTGTGCGTGACGTGCGCCCAAGAGAAAGGACGATGGGCTGGGAAGAGCCTACCTCCCCAGAGGCCTCCAACTTCGAGACCAGGCAGTATCCTCCAAGACAGTACTGCCGCCTCCATCTCACAGAAGAGGAAACCACAATTCAGAAACCAAATGGCTTATTAAGCATCTGACTCATTTCAAAGACAGTGTTCTTCCCAGAAGGCATGTCTCTTCTTCCAAGATCTTACTGGACATGTGAAGTGAGAATTCTAGCACTGTTAAGGGACCTGCATGTACAAAGGCATCTTTTGTGATTCTAGATGTGGGACTCAAGAAGGGACCACAAACTTGAAATTTAGAAGAACAATATGGCAATGGAGTGATGTGCGATCTCCACCAAAGATGTCAGATAATAGTTCACAAGCTTCATGAGGCACACTGCAACCATCTCTCAGAACCGTTGACCTCTCCTGAAGGGTCTGCACGTACGACGGGAATGACGGGTCATGGAACACAGCGACTGCTGCACACTATGGAGTTGTCCTCTCCTGAATGGTCCACACGTACGATGGGAATGATGCGTCACAGAACACAGCGATTGCTTTGCACCCACGGAACTTCAACTTCCCCTCATGTGTTAGTGGAAGGTGAGGAATGTGATGCTCCCCAGAGCAGCCTGAACTCAACAGGGCAGATGGAGCTAGCCTAAGGGAGGAAAAACTTTTCCTTAAAAGTCATAGGGCCCCTGGATGGGCCTCAAATTTAAACTGACAAAGACAAATTAACAGTAGAAAGGCATACTAATTTATTTAATATAAGTCTTAGACAACATGGGAGCCTTCATAAGGAAATGCAGAACCAAAGAAATGATTAAGCCTTAGCATTTTTACACTAGGGTTTGATGGAGAGCAGGAAGTCACATGAAAATATGAAAGGACCAAAGGGAATGGGCTCAGTAGGGTTAAGTCGGGAAAACAGCAGGGCCTGTTCCTCCAGATTCTTCTGTGAGATCCTTTGGTGATAAGGACCCTTTCCCCCAGGTACAGGAAGGGAACCTTCACATGACGGCCTCAGCACCTGCTTGAGCAGAGAAGGGAAGGTCAGAGCACCCTGCCTGTGCCTGCTGTTCCTCAGACTACTTCAGCTCAAAATACTCAACATGCAAGGTACCAGATTTTGGGGTGTCATGTTCTGAACTCTATCCCCATCAATTGGATCAAAGGGTTCTCACTCAGCTCTGCTGACAAGTAAGCAAAAAAAAAAAACTGATCAACTAATCCTTAATGCCCCATTGGAAAAGCTCACGTGTGATCGTACTCATCATTATTACTTAGTAAAGATAGACTAGGTGATCTATAATTCTCGGGTTTTTTTTTTAAAGATTGGCACCTGAGCTAACAACTGTTCCCAATCTTTTTTTTTTTCTGCTTTTTCTCCCCAAATCCCCCTAGTACATAGTTGCACATTTTAATTGTGAGTCCTTCTAGTTGTGGCATGCAGGATGCCGCCTCAACGTGGCCTGACGAGCAGTGCCATGTCCGTGCCCAGGATTCGAACTGGTGAAACTCTGGGCCGCCGAAGTGGAGCATGATCTTAACCACTCAGCCACGGGGCGGCCCCTGTAATTTCTGTTTTTGATACACAAATAGCTTGACTGCTAAAATAGCATGCAATGCTAGGGAGAGAGAAAGGGAGTGACAGATAGAAATGGAGAGCAATAGGGTATAGTGGAGCATATGAAGAAGCCATTTAGTGTAAACCCAATTTGACCTTTGTTTTTCCAAAAGGGCCTGACATGGCCATGAGTGTGCATTGTATATCTGCTTTAAACACTTACTGTGGCAAGAACAAAGGCCCTTAAGATAAAGATGCAACTTTCCCCTACATTAGCATTTCCTTAAGGATAAGCATCTTTCCTTAGGCTAGGAACTGATTGCTGCGCTCACCTTTGACCACCCAGCTCACCTGTGACCACCCAGCTCGAGACAACAGACCTGCCACCCTGCTGTGTCCACCAAGACAGCAGACCTACCTGCTGTGTCCGTAAATCACTGTGCCGACAGAGCAGTCTCGCGACTATTGTAAAAGGACATTTCAAGCATGTGAAACATTCTCTTTGGGGTATATGACCACTCTGTGCACCCCACTTCTTTGCTGCCCTTTCTTCCTCTGGGAAGAAAGGCCCTGGGCCATGGTCCTCACATTTTAGCTCAGAATAAACTCACCCAAATTTTCATTTATAGATTGGTTATGGATTATTTTTGTCGACAGGAGAACCTGAATATCTATTTCCAGAGAGTTTTTAAAGTCTAGTGGTCCTTGCATCAATTTTTCCTCTTGCCAGAAGTTAAGACAACTCTTTGAGGTGTTAATAGACAAGAGGAGAAACAGATGACAGCTAAGGAAATCATGCTCTTAGGAACAAAACAAATGGTCTAGAACAGCCATCCAACAGAGACGGCTCTCGTCTCGTGGAGTTCTTCAGAGACGTCGGGCAGTGGTCCAGTGGCTGAGCACCTGCCTGGTTTTGAACGTGAGCACCACGTCCTTGCTGCGTGGTATTAAATAGGGTGCGTGACACGCCAAGTGAATGCCAATGGCTTAAAAATCAAAGAAGCCAACACTAGCTTGCCAACTAAACACAATTTCAACCTCATCTTGCTCTTTGTCAAAAAATTATGTATTCCTAGACATAAATCATAAGCACTAAAAACAGCCTCATAATTTGACACCAATCTTTTCTCTTAAGTCATTACTCAGGTTTTCATCTTTGAAAGCGAATGGTGACATTTTTGCTTAAAAAAGAACTCATCGTAATTTCTCCCCACCATGCATTTCACTCAGGCAAAGCGAGGTGTGGAATGCTTGCCTCTGTCTGTCTGTCCATCAGGCCCTGGGCAGCCAGGCGGTGGGGGGGAGGGGAGAACAGAGCCTCTGAGAGCTGAGGGTGCACAGGGTAGGCAGAGGCCCCACTGATCGACACAAGTTTTTGACAGATGTCTCCTCACTGCTGTCAGCTCCCCTTTGCCAATTTTTAGCTCTTATCCTATCAAGAATTAAATTCTCAACTTTGAGGGGAAAAAAGAACAGAGACAATGTTGTTCCTCATACTCTGAGCTCTGGTTTGCCAGGCCGACTTCTGACTCTGTAGACACTTTGCACATGGAGATGCAATGACTTCTGACTCTGTAGACATTTTGCACACGGAGATGCAATGACTTCTGAATCTGTAGACACTTTGCACACGGAGATGCAATGCCCATCTTCCTAGTCCTATCAGAGACAGGAGTTAGGTTGACTGCTCTCAGGGCGGCTGGCAGAGAGGCCAGAAGGGGTATTTCCACAATTAAGCTGTTTAAACTAATTTCTCTCAAATCCTACAAAATAACTAACAACTTTGTGATTGCTGCTTTAGAATACAGGTTTACCCAGTTTGGGGAGCGAATACACGGCTTTCAGGAGAAAAAGTGTGTCCCATTGTGACAAGGCTCTTGCTCCACGGGAACTCGAAGGAGGCAGCTGCCAGCACAAGGCACGGCGCCCGACAAAGCACGGGCATTGCTCAGCAGCACCAGCTCCCGGGAGACAATTGGGAGGCACCAGGCCCCTGAGGCATTTTAATTTACAACGCTTGAACTTTGTGTCATTGGGTGCTGAGCTGAGAGCACGTCACCTCAGGGAAGAAGGAAAATGTGTGCTTAGTGCACATGAAACATATGATGAGCGGCTGCACGTTTCTTCAAATGAGCGTATTTGTGCACTAAACTTGGGAAAGTGGTGAGTGCTGGTAAGCCGTTTCAACAGAGACCTTCTAAATAAGGCCAGACTTCCCGGGACATCCTTCTGCCCTCCACACTTCATTTCAGAAGAAACAAAAAGCCCAAAAGGAGATAAGTAGCAAAGAAACATTCCAGAATGTGCGAGGGCTGGGATCGACATATCCCACCGCCATCCCCCAGGCCTCTTTCCCAAGTCCCAAATCCTTGCTCAGGGTCACTGGCACCCAAAGAAGTGAAACCTGTTCACGGTAACTGAGGGAGAACTCAGACGTGCTCCCCCATTGAGGATGACGGCTGGATTTGCAAACACGCTGGGGCCACTCCGGGGGCGCTGAGTCAGACACAGGCACAGGCTGGGCCTGCAGGCTGAGCCATGCATCTCCTCTCCCCACCGTGCTGTGTGAATGCATGGGGTGTTGCATGCCTCACTCCTTCACGTGTTCGTTCACCCGCTCGTTCACACATTCAACATGCTTTTCCTGAACATATCCCAGGTCCCAGACAGTGTTCTGGGGTGTCAGGGGTAAAGGATAACGTCCCTGCCTTCTGTCCTCTGTCCTGTGGAGGTCCTCTCACGCTGTGGAGATCCCGCAAATTATAGAGAGTAAGCCCAAGAAATATGAAACTACTGAAGGAGTCGATGGATAGTGACTGGTCTTCTCTCATGGGCATTAACATGAAGAAACGAACAGTTCTTGGGCTCACTGGAAGTTAAAATACATGAGTGTGCAAGATTTCCAATTCCCCATAAAATATCAATCGTGTGAGGGGCAAATTAGTATGAAGAAAAATGAGTTGTAATAAAAAACCAACAGATACATGTATATTCATGAACACACACCGGCAACATATGTGTAGGCTATCCGCGGCCTTTTCATGCTCCAGCTGGTTGGAGGCGCACCCTTGTCCGTGCTACGGGGGCTGCAGGACCTTCCCAAGGCGTCGTTCAAACAGTGCCGGGAGATGAGTCTCTTGCTTGGACCTAGGCAGAGCGGAAACAGCACCAAGTTGGGAGTCAGTGCTCACACTCTGGTCTTGGCTCCGCCACGTACTTAGTTACAGAATCCCAACCACGTTGGGGCATCAGCACCCTTAACTGCAAAGCAAGAGGGACAGACAATACAACCAGATTTAGCGACGAAGTTCTATAATCCTTTGAAGCTTGTGTTCCTCGACCAGCAGGAATGGGTACAATCAGGAAGGAGTAAAATCCAGAGGCCCCTGCCATTCCCCACTCAACCCTGGGGCTGCTGTTCTCCCCTCTGCTGGCAGTTCAGCATGCAGAGTCCCATCTTCAAACCCAAATCACCAAATCCCGTCTGTCTGTGGCTCCGTTCTACTTTCCCCCGACCTCTCCGGAGCACTGGACTCGAGTGACCAACTGCACCTTCTTAGAATCGGCTGCTTCCTTGGCAGCTCTGGAAGTGTCCTGCTTCTCTCCCATCTCGGACAGGCCCGCGCTCGGTCTGACGCTGACAGGGAGTGTAGGCACCGAGCCAGCTTGCTGGGGCTCTCACTCTGCACACTGTGAGCATGCTCCCTGCTTCAACACCCACCCCACTCCTCTTCCCTCCCTCTGCGAAGTCTTTCTCGGAGCTCCCCTCCCGTCCACCTCACAGCCTGAATCTCACGCCTTTGCCTGAATTCCAACCAGGCAGCTCCAACTGCCTGGAAACAGTTTTGCTTGGACGTGAAAAACCCCCTCAAACCCGACACGTCTGAAATCCACTCTTCGTCCTCTTCAAGCAGCTCTGGCCCCTCTTCTTCCATCAACAATAGGACAGCTTCACGATCCCACATCTGAAACCCTTGAGCTGGATGTAGTTTGAAGTTAGACATCTTCAAACATTACAAGAGTGATATGTTAACGTGCCATATATTTCTAACCCTCCCAGCAGGATCTCAGGCAGTACCGTACTTGTGCCTTTGAGCCGTGACAGCAGAAGGCGACGACACGTTTACAAACATCGGAGCAGCTGGGTCAGGGAGACGGGCAAAGCAAGGCCACAAGGCTGAACCGAACATCTTTCTCACCATAAACACATTAATATTTCGGGAGCAGAACACATGGTTATTTACACAGTAAACAAAGATATAAATAACTTCTCAGTCAGTTTATGTAAAGTTTTGCTACCAAAGACTTCAGGTCAGGTTACAGAACACATTTTCAAAAACAAAAAAATATTTTCGGGGCTTTTTGGATTTTGGGATTGTGAATTAAAAAATAATGATAATGACAATACTAACATAAAAACTACTTATTAGAGACCAACAATCACTGAAGCACTGTGTCAGAAATTTTATGGACATAATGATAATAGAAACATGTAGTAACTGTGAGGTTAATACTCTTATTTTCCTCATTTTACATGGAGGATAACTGCAAAGTGCTACCATCATGTTAAAATTACCTGGGCTGGAAATTGAGGCATTTTTAGTTCCTCCCTCTCTTTCTTCCCCCATATCAACTTAGTCTTCAGATCCTATTAATTCTTCCTTTCCATTTATCCCTCCCACTGCTAGGATACAACCTAACTCAGGTCCTGTGACTGCCGAGGCCGTGTCTCAGATCCTGAGCATTACACAGCCCAGACCGACATTCTTTTTCCTCCAAATCACCCTTCCCCAAACTATTACTCTTCTTAAAATAAATTTACTATGTACTTATTCATTCTTTCTACAAATATTTACTCTGTGTGGCATTCCTCTTCTAAAAAACATTCGATGGATTGCCATTAACTATTGAGTTAGGTCCAAACTCTTTAGGTTCATATTTCAGGTTCCAAATAACATCCACATTTTCAACTGTACCTCTTCAGATTCACTTAGCTGAACTCTGGGCTCCAGCCAGACGGCCACTTCATGACTGTTTCATTGTGTGCATCCGCGTTTCTGTGCATGCCACACCTCCTCCTGAAATGTCCTCTTCCACTCTCTCCATCTGGTGACACCGTGCCCATCTCTGTAGGTTCATCTGTGGTCCCCCACTTCCCTTGGATGTCATCCTTGGATAATTAAGGATGACACTCTTAGATGTCATCTCTACCTTATGACTATCATTTAACACTCCTACCTACGTGGCTTATAATTATATGCTGCCTGCTCCTGTCACTTAACTCTTTACATTTATAATTGTCTTACCTTTGCAACTAGATTGAACATGTATTGATGATAAAGGTAAATTCACATTTCTTTGTATTCCCTACAACGATGAACATAACTCATACAACTGAAAGCTAGTTTTAAATTTTCTGCTTAAACCACTTGGTACAGGAAGGATAATAAAGAGAACCAATATCTTCCTAACTTTATATCCTTTCAATCATTTTTCTCTCATCAGTTATCTCAAGGTGTCCTAGATAATAATAATAGGAACAATATAGTAGAGTTGTTCTTTATGGAGTTTAGGTTCAAGAGACAGAGTATTAAGTGCAAATAACATAATCAAAATTACCTTTGAAAATCTCTTAGGAAAGTGCTATATTGGAGATCTACCAGCTGTCAATAAACTGAACACAGCCAATTTTTCATCCAGTCTTAGAGAAGAATTGCTGTTTCTTCAACTGAGCACCTGGTTAAACAGCTAAGGGCCACCCTGTATGATTAACAGGTACATCCAGGTAGCAGAGTCACACCGAGTGTAGGCAGGGAGGGAACATCAGCCACACGCCTCTCATCCTACACTCGCCGCACCCGCACACTCCCTGAATGTGGAACAGTGGAATGAAACATGATTCTCTCCTTAGCCACTTGTTTCCCAAAACTTAAATGCTTGTTCAGAAGGGATCTGAAATTACTTCTTATGTTAGGCAGAACTCTAAGATGGCCCCTGAGATTCCCAAGCCTATGACCCACAGCCTTGAATAATCCCCTCCTCTTGAGTGTGAACCAGCCTGTGAAAACAACAGAATATCATTCCCATGATTAGGTTATTGACCAGCTGACTTCGAGTTCATCAAAAGGGAGATCACCCCAGGTGGGCCTGATCTAGTCAGGTGAGCACGTAAGACTGGGAGCCTTTCCTGAAGGAAGAGATGAAGAGATCCAGAGAGTCAGAGAGCCTTTGGAGAGGGCCGTGTGACAATGACCTGCTGGTGGCTTCCACTTGCTGAAAGTGGTTCGCCAACAGCTAGTATGAAAACTGGACCAGCAACCTGAGGGAGCTTGGAAACAGATGTCTCCCTGGTGAAATCTGTAGATGAGGGCGTACCTGGCTTACACCCTGATTTCAGCCTTTTGAAACCAGAAGCAGAGGGCCCAATTAAAATGTTCCAGGCTCTTGATTCACGAAAACTGTGAGATAACAAATCTGTGTTCCTTTAAACTGATAAGTTTGTGGTAATTTGTGATACAGCTAAAGAAGACCTAATACATCTGCTTTCTATATATTACACACTGTACTGAGCACCTTAAATTCACCATCTTTCAATTATCCTTCCTGTAGAGCTGACGGATCTGAAGTTTAAATTAAATTAAATTTGCCCAAATTTGCATAAGTAGGAAGTGACAGAGGCAGGATTTTACATCCAGATTTACTAACAAATGTTCTTAACCACTGCTGTGGGAAAGTTGGGCGTTCTATTTTCGCCGCCTCAGCTAATGTTCTGCATACCAACCTGTCTCTGTGCTTTGGTCCAACTCTGGATTTTCACTCCTTTCTATGGAGAGCTTTCTTACTTTATTGACTTTGAAAAGAACCTGCTAAATTAATTTCCTTCATTAAATATTTATGAAACACCTACTGTAGGAAGCATTGAAGGAAGTGCTGGGGAAATTGAAGGGTTGATAAGGCAGCCCAGACCCTCATACTGGTTGGAAACGACTCATCCATGAGCACTGCAAAGCAGCAGGTAGGAGCCAGGCGACCCACCCGGCCCTGAGGCTCCAAGGAGCCATGGTTTGTTGATTCCTCCGACAAAGGGGTGTTTACAGAATAAGATGCAGACACATTTCTATGCTCACTTCAAATGAGACAATACTTACAGAGTCTCCAGGTTCCTAAGGTTGGGAAATGAGAATCCTTAACTAATTGTGTGTTTGCTTCTCAAACTTCAGCTGACACTAGTGAGAGCTTGATTTATTGTTCCCTTACTACAGCTATGTTATTAGCTACATTTTACGTATTTAGGTGTTTCTTAAGGTGAAATGGGAGATAACTTGATTTACACAGGCTTCCCAGTCTGAAAACATTGTCTGCAATCTAAGACGAATTCGTAAATAGGGTCCTTACGTGTGGAGGACTCGGAAGGACAAAATACACAACGTCTTATATAAGGTTTTTCAAATGTCCTGAAATTGACTCTTACTTAAACCAAGAACAAACAGCAACCTGCCGCCGTATGAAAGCGCGCAGCAGGGCGCCGACACCTGCAGCCGCGGGAAGGCGCGTGGAAAGGCACTAACGCGCACAGGTGTGCCCTTTCACGGACCCGGACACGGAAAGGAGCGGCTGGTTAGCAGAGTTTCCAAACTCCAGATCACAAACCATTTGTGGGTCATGAAGTCAACGGTGAGCCAGTTGACTTTAAAAAATTATGAGACGTGTGTGTGTGTGAGTGCATCTCAAGTTTGAGGACAAACACTGTGCAATAGAAACTTGTGTCCATCCGTGGGTTGACGTACGTGTCGTCTCATAAAGGTGATTCGCACTCTGTTACAATGTCTGAAAGCCACGCCTCAGCGTAGACGGTTCACCTCGGCAATGAGTTACCTCAGCCGGACTCTTGCAAAACTCCACAAACGAGGCCAGACTGAGGCCTGTGGGGAGTGCTTGCAGGGCGCATGTGAGCTGTTGACTGGGAGGAGCCCCTCACGCTCAGGCTCAGGCGGGGCGTGGGAAGGACGCCACTCTGCGGGTAGCTCGCCGGGGCTGAGACGGAGGAGCCTCCGCAGGGCCGAGCGCGGGCAAGGCCACCGCGTCTCTCACGAGGCCCGCCTGCGGGCTCAAACGCCTTGCGTCCGCCTCGCCCTGCTCCCCGCACACCTGGGTGGCCACACGGCTGTCCTGGGCACGGGCGTCGCCCTGCGTAATCACTAATAGCTTGCCCTTCCACCCTCAAAAATGTCCTAGTTGGACAATAAATTGCATGACCACCCTTTCCATAAGCAAGGAAGAAACGTCCTGGCCCGGAAAGAAATATTTGCAGGGAAGGGCTGTGTACCAACGATGTGCTAACTTGTTATTCAAATTGTGATTTCCCTCCTGCTTCTGTCTCCTGGCGACGCTGTGAGACACGCTGGTCAGAGGAAACGCGTCTTCCTATCAAGAGGGTCAACCAGGGCCTAGGAAGTGTCTCTCAGACCAATACTCAAGCGCTTGGAGCTCCAGAAGGTTCTCAGTGCGCTGAGCGCGCTCTGAGGATTTGGGTAATTTTAGATCTCATTTGAAGCCTCTGTAAAATTTTAAAATACGGCGTAAGCACATTCTGCACCATCTGCATAGCCACAATAAGATTCCAGTCCTTACAGTGTTTCTGTTATCAAGTTAAAACTAAGCAATATTATTTTAATATTTGTGAAATAACTCAAAAACCCCAGAGTTGCTCTTAATATATAAACTCTGTATTCCTGGAAAGGTGGAGATAAAATGGCATCATAGGACACCACAAAAATAAAGGCTTTTCTATAGTCCAAGTACAGAAAACTCGTGGAAGAACTGAGAAATTACATGACGCTGGACTGCCCAGGCACCTAGCCTCCAAGGCCTCGCCTCCGGAGCCAGCACCAGGCTCAGACCGCAGGGCAACAGTTTCAGCAAGAAGCAGATGTTAAATTAATACTGTTTACTTCAACTTTTAAAATGTCTTATGGAATTTTGTGGATTTTAGAGCTGTATAAAACTCTATGTATACAGAATTTTATACACAGTTCTGCTTGTTAATTTTTAAGTAAATATTTAATAAAACACTGGAGCCCCAGAGAATGCTTTTGCTCTTTAAAAGGGGTACTTACATTATCAAAGTTTGAGACCTATAAGACTGAGAGACAGCATGCCTGGAAACAAAGACTGGCTTTGTGAAAAAAAGAAACAAAACCCACCAATTTTCCTGGCACGTTGGTTTAATAGAAATTCTAGTTTAGCAGAGGGAATGTAATTGCCAAGAACGTGAAGCAACGCGAAGTGGGGTTCTGCGCCCGTCTCCCTTGTCAGTCCCACTGCCCTCTTGGACCCGACTCCTATTTACCAGCTGCTCTTAGACAATCTTGATTCTTCACTCCTGACCTTCTATGTTGTAATAGTACAACCTCAGCTATGGATCAGACAACTTTTAGAGAGAAGAACCTGGATTAAGTGAAATAACAAGTATGAAAGTACTTAGAACAATGCTGCAATATAGTAATCGCTCAAAACATACTCGCTTCCCTTAGAGAAAATCTATTTCCCTTTAAAAATCAGGCAACCAAGTTTGGAAAGTTTGAGACGTATTTAATGTCACAGATCAAGTTAGAGGCAGCAGTAGCTCCAAAACATTAATGTTCACATTTCAATAAAAAGGAAAAACTCTGGAGTAACTCCTAAGTTTACGGAGAATAAGACTTTTCCATAGTTTCTGCAAGTGCTACTTTAATAATCTAGATTTTGACTGTCGTTGATGTGCTGAAGCACCATTTCCTTTTCTATTTTAAGACATTCTCATCCTCTGTTCTGCCCTTGGATATTCCTTATAGGTTTGAAGTATCTGCTAGCATTTATCCATTGGCATTCCAACCTTATTATCGAGGCTATTTCATTTTGGGATTTCCCCACAATGTGTGCATGCCTAAGCGTGTCCATAATACAATGGGTTCTCTATTTAATTTACATCTCTCAGTCCAGTGCACAAGTTTGCAAAAATAGTTTGACTATTCTTTCAATTCACTATGGAAAAACTAAGCATTGCAGCCTAAAATATACCTATATTGTTTTCAGACAGGAGTATAACAAAAAGACTATATTTTTAAATATTTAGATCACTTTGAAATAAATAACATCAGGTCCTCTAGAACTCCAGCTAATGAGAGAGAGGAAAATGTGGTGAGTTACTTAAAGGGTTCCCAACCAATAAGCTGGGACGCTTTATACATTGTGGTATTAGCTTTTCTCAGTAGGATTATTCAAATTTTGATGAAGTTAAAGAGGATCTAATTGTGTGTGTGTATGTGTGGGTGTGAAAAAGAGAGTGAGAGAGAGACACAGATCTCAAAGCAAGAGGACCTGAGAGGAAATGCGAAGGGCTCGGATTTCGTCCTGCAGGCAGCGAGGAGAGTTCTAAGCAGGGTCATGACTTGATGGGATTCTGTTGTGGGAAGAGCACTTCAGTAGCAATAGGATGCGGGTGGAGAGGTGTGAGGCAGCAGGTAGGAAGATGAATTGGAAGAAAATTCAACAGCTCAGGAGACCCTAACTACGGCAATGCCAATGGTGCTAAGTAGGAGAGAACAACTGAAAAAGGTAAGACTTTGTTATTACCCAGAGGTGAGAAGGAGAAGAGGAAAGAGAAAAGTTGAACATGACTCCCAGGTTTCTAACTCACGAGGCCAGATGGATGGTGGTGTGTCTAATAAAATGAGAACTATGCATCAGGCAAGATTAAGGACATTCACTGTGGCCACAATTTTCTCAAGGAACCAGGAGGCAGGGGGCATATTCTGGGATAAAAGAGGAAGTGTTCATATGGGAGAATTGCAGAGAACAACAGAAGTTTGGGAAAATCACTAACGGGAGTGGAAAAGGAAGACGGCAAAGAACAGCCCAAGTTACTGAGCCGAGCGAAAGTCAGGGAGAGGCAGGGGGCCTGAACCTGTGGTGACACCAGTCTGCACTGCCACATGACTTTCTGTATCTCCAAGCAATGCTGGATGTCTAGGCACAGTCAGGACTATGGCATGATCTAGAGTTGCAAGTCTAAATATCAAGCGCAACAGAACGCAGGAGCATGAGGGAGACAAAGGCACTCTGAGGACAAAGTTTTAAGGCATCAACCATAGAGTCCAGGATGGATAAGGAAAAGAGACCAGGAGGGGAGGGGCAGTCTTGGGGGACGAAAGTTTGAAACTACAGGTGTCCAGGAAGTTGGGTGTAGTTTAAAAAAAAATTTTTTTTTTTAGTTCATAATAGTTTACATCAACATGAAATTTCAATTGTATGTTATTTCTTGTCTGTCACCACATCAGTGCTCTCCTTCACCCCCTGTGCCCACACTCCACCTCCCTTCCCCTGGTAACCAATGAACTGTTTTCTTTGTCAATGTATTTGTTTATATTCCACATATGAGGGAAATCATCTAGTGTTTGTATTTCTCAGTCTGGCTTATTTTGCTGAGCATAATTCCGTCTAGGTCCATCCATGTTATTGCAAATGGGATTAATTTGTCTTTTTTCTGACTGAGTAGTATTCCATTGTACATATACACCACATCTTCTTTATCCAATCACCAGTGGATGGGCACTTGCATAGTTTCCAAGTCTTGCCTATCGTGAATAGTGCTGCAATGAACATAGGGGTGCATATGTTACTTCGGATTGTTGATTTCAACCAGTTTAGGTAGATACTTGGTAGTGGGGTAGCTGGGTCATATGGTAGTTCTATTTTTAGTTTTTTGAGGAATCTCCATACTGTTTTCTGTAGTGGCTGCACCAGTTTGCATTCCCACCAGCAGTGGATGAGGATTCCCTTTTCTCCACACCCTCTCCAACATTTGTTATTTTTAGTCTTAGTGATTATAGCCATCTTAACAGGCATAAGGTGGTATCTTAGTGTAGTTTTGATTTGCACTTCCCTGATGATTAGTGATGTTGAACATCTTTTCATGTGTTTATTGGCCATCTGTATATCTTCTTTGGAAAAATGTCTGTTCATATCCTCTGACCATTTTTTGATAGGGTTGTTTGTTTTTTTATTGTTCAGTTGTGTGAGTTCCTTACGTATTATGGAGATTAATCCCTTGCCAGATATATGATTTGCAAATATTTTCTCCCAATTGGTGGGTTGTCTTTTTGTTTTGATCCTAGTTTCTTTTGCCTTGCAGAAGCTCTTTAGTCTGATGAATTTCCACTTGTTTATTTTTTCTTTTGTTTCCCTTGTCTGAGAGGACATGGTATTTGAAAAGATCCTTTTTAGTTCGATGTCAAAGAGTGTACTACCGATATTAGCTTCCAGGAGTTTTATAATTTCAGGACTTACCTACAAGTCTTTCATCCATTTTGAGTTTATTTTTGTGTATGGTGTGAGATAATGGTCTATCTTCATTCTTTTGCATGTGGCTGTCCAGTTTTCCTAACATTTATTGAAGTGACTGTCTTTTCTCCATTGTCTGTTCTTGGCACCTTTGTCGAAGATTAGCTGTCTGTAGATGTGTGGTTTTATTTCTGGGCTTTCAGTTCTGTTCCATTGATCTGTGTGCCTGTTTTTGTACCAGTACCATGCTGTTTTGATCACTATGGCTTTATAGTACAATTTGAAGTCAGGGATTGTGATATTTCCAGCTTAGTTCTGTTTTCTCAGTATTGCTTTTGCAATTTGGGGTCTTTGGTTGCCCCATATGAATATTAGGCATCTTTGCTCTATTTCTGTGAAGAATGTCACTGGGATTCTGATAGGGATTGCACTGAGTCTGTGGACTGCTTTGGCTAGTATGGACATTTTCACTATGCTATTCTTCCAATCCAGGAGCAAGAAATCTATCTCTTCAAGTCATTATCAATTTCTCCCAGTAATATCTTATAGCTTTCATTGTATAAGGCCTTCACCTCCTTGGTTAAATTTATTCCTAGGTACTTTATTCTTTTAGTTGCGATTGCAAATGGAATCATATTCTTGAGTTCACTTTCTGTAAGTTCGTTATTGGAGTATAGAAAAACAACTGATTTTGGTAAGTTGATTCTGTACCCTGCAAATTTACTGTAGTTGTTAATTATTTCTAGTAGTTTTCTGATGCATTTTTTGGGGGGTTTCTATATATAAGATCATGTCATCTGCAAACAGTGAGAGTTTCACTTCATTCCCTATTTGGATTTCTTATCTTGTTTCTGTTCGCAGGGGGATGGTGCTCAGTTTTTGCCCATTGAGTATGTTAGCTGTGGATTTGTCATATATGGTCTTACTATGTTGAGGTAATTTCCTTCTATCCCCATTTTGTTCAGAGTTTTTATCATAAATGGCTGTTGGATCTTGTCAAATGCTTTCTCAGCATCTATTCAGATGATCACGTGGTTTTTTATTCCTCAGTTTGTTGGTGTACTGTATCACATCGATTGATTTGCAGATGTTGAACCATCCCTGTGTCCCTGGTATGAATCCCACTTGATCATGGTGTAGGATCCTTTTGATGTGTTGCTGTATGTGGGTTGCCAAAATTTTGTTGAGAATTTTTGCATGTATGTTCATCAGCGATACTGGCCTGTAGTTTTCCTTTTTTGTGTTGTCCTTGTCAGGCTTTGGTATCAGAGTGATGTTGGCTGCGCAGAATGTGTTAGGAAGTGTTCCATCTTCCATAATTTTTTGGAATAGCATGAGAAGGATAGGTATTAAATCCTCTCTGAAAGTTTGGTAGAATTTCTCAGGAAAGCAGTCTGGTCCTGGGCTTTTATTCTTTGGGATGCTTTTGATTACTGTTTTCATCTCTCTTCTTGTGATTGGTCTATTCAGATTGTCTGTTTCTTCCTGACTCAGATTTGGGAGGTTGTAAGAGCCTAAAAATTTATCCATTTCCTCTAGGTTATCCATTTTGTTGGCATACAGTTTTTTGTAGTATTTTCTTATAATCCATTGTATTTCTGTGGAGTCTTGTTATTTCGCCCCTTTTATTTTTGATTTTGTTTATTTGGGCTTCTTTTTTTCTTTATAAGACTGGCTAGGGGTTTGTCAATTTTATTTATCTTCTCAAAGAACCAGCTCTTTGTTTCATTGATTCTTTCTATTGCCTTTTTTGTTTCAGTAGCATTTATTTCTGCTCTGATTTTTATTATTTCTCTCCTTCTGCTGACTTTTGGCTTTGTTCTTCTTTTCATAATTCAGTTAGGTGTAATGTGAGATTGCTTATTTGGGATTTTTCTTGTTTGTTAAGGTGAGCCTGTATTGTGATAAATTTCCCTCTTAATACAGCTTTTGCTGCATCCCATGTGAGTTGGTATGTTATTATTTTCATTTGGCTCCAGATAATTTTTGATTTCTCCTTTAATTTCTTCAATGATCCACTGCTTGTTCAACAGCATGTTGTTTAGCCTCCACATCTTTGTCCCTTACTCAGCTTTTTTCTTGTAATTAACTTCTAGCTTTACAGCATTGTGATCAGAAAAGATGCTTATTTCAATTTTCTTAAATTTATTGAGGCTTGCTTTGTTCCCCAACATATGGTCTATCTCTGAGAATGTTCCACGTGCAACAGAAGAACGTGTACTCTGCTGTTTTTGGATGGAGTGTTCCATATACGTCTATTAAGTCCAACTGTTTTAGCTTGTCATTTAGCTCCACTGTTTCCTTGTTGATTTTCTGTCTGGATGATCTGTCCAATGATGTGAGTGGGGTGTTGAGGTCCCCTACTATTATTGTGTTATTTTTAATATCTTCTTTTAGGTTTGTTAATAGTTGCTTTATGAATTTTGGTACCCCTGTGTTGGGTGCACAGATATTTATGAGTGTTATTTCTTCTTGATGGAACGTCCCTTTGATCATCATATACTACCCCTCTTTGTCTCTCTTTACTTATCTTGAAGTCTACTTTGTCTGATATAAGTATTGTGACATCTGCTTTCTTTTGTTTGACATTAGCTTGGAGTATCGTCTTCCACCCCTTCATTCTAAGCCTGTATTTGTCATCGGATCTGAGGTGTATTTCCTGGAGGCAGCAAATTGTTGGGTCTCGTTCTTTAATCCATCTCGCCACTCTGTGTCTTTTTATTGGAGAATTCAATTCATTTACGTTTAGGGTGATTATTGATATACGAAGGCTTAATGCTGTCATTGTATCACTCATTTTCTGATTTTCCTGCATTTCCTTTCTCATCCTGTGTGCTCTGGCCTACCCATTGAATTATGTAGTTTTTTATGATGCTTCTTTGTTTTTTCCTTATTTATTTTTTGTGTCTCTGTTCTACTTTTTTGTTTAGTGGCTACCCTGAAGTTTGCATTCAGAATCTCATGTATAAGATAGTTCATTTTCTGATGGCCTCTTATTTCCTTAGTCTAAACCAATTCAGTCCCTTTCCTCCTTCCCTTCTAAGTTGTTTTTCTCATATCTTATCCCAACTTGTGAGTTTACGGTTAAAGTGATAAGACTGTCTTTGTTTTTGGTGTTTTCCTTCCCTTTAGCTTAATGCTGTAGTTGAATATTTGCTATCCTATTCTGATTCTGTCTACCTATTTATCTTCTTACTCTGTGTTTTGTGACCTCTTTCTCCCTCTTTTTCTTCTTTCAGGTATGAGGGCCTTCTTGAGGATTTCTTGTAGATGGGTCTCGTGGCTACGAAGTCCCTTAGCTCTAGTTTGTTTGGGAAAGTTTTAATTTCTCCCACATAGCTGAAGGATATTTTTGCTGAATAGAGTATTCTTGGCTGAAGATTCTCGTCTTTAAACTTTTGAATATGTAGTTCCATTCTCTCCTAGCTCGTAAGGTTTCTGCAGAGAAATCTGCTGAAAGCCTGATAGGGGTTCCTTTGTATGTTGTTTTCTTCTGCTTTGATGCCCTTAGTATACTTTCTTTGTCATTCCTTTTTTCCAGTTTTACTACTATATGCCTTGCAGTAGGTCTTTTTACATTGACATATCTAGGAGTTCTGGAAGCCTCTTTCACACAGATTTCCCTCTCTTTCTCTAGGTTTCGGAAGTTCTCTATTACTTCTTTGAACACGCTTTCTGCTCCATTCTCCTTCTCTTCGCCTTCTTGAATACCTATTATTCTTATGTTCCATTTCCTCATTGAGTTGGATATTTCTCAGAGACCTTCTTCATTTGTTTTTAGTCTTAGTTCTCTCTCCTCCTCTGTCTGGAGCATTTCAACATGTCTGTCTTCGATTATGCTGATTCTCTCCTCTATGATGTCCACTTGAGTGGGAGTCTGTATTTTATCTCTTTCATTGCGCCTTTCATCTCCAATATTTCTGATTGATTCTTCTTTATAGTTTCAATCTCTTTTGTGAAGTAGCTCCTGAACTTGTTGAATTGTTTCTCTACATTCTCTTTTATCTCGTTGAGTTTTTTGATGATAGCGATTTTGAATTCACTGTCGTTTAGATTACATATTTCTGTGTCCTCAGGACTGAGTTCTGGGTGCTTTCATTTTCTTTCTGGTCTGGAGATTTGATGAAATGCGTGATGGTGGAAGGATGGATCTTTCCCATTCTGATATTATTTGGTTGCAGTTACAGCCTATCGTCACCGAGTGTGGGTTGAGAACTGCGTATCCTGAGTCCTCCACATTCAGCCGGCATGGCACAGCATGGGTCAGGGGAGGGGCGCTTTCTCCTGCATGCAGTCCTGGTTTCCCAATCAGCTCTCGCTATCTGGTATCCTGGGGTCTTGGCTTGATGAGGTCACCCTGTGTGAAAACTTTTGCCCCATAGGAGGGCTTCCCTCTAGGCTGCAAGGGCCCTAGGGAGTCCTTGTTCCCGTGAATGAGCATTCCCCTCACCCACTCCTTCACTCATGGAGCCTCCTGTGGCAGCGACCACCGTCTCTAGGGGAGGGAGTGAAGTTCTCTCTTACCCTGTTCCAGCTCCTCCAAGGGCAACTCCAGCCTCTCCACCCTCTGTCCTGTGGCTGTGTCTCTCTCTGAGGTTTTTGTGCTGTTAGGGTATTTTCTGTTGGAATATGGTTGCTCCTTTCTGTTGTATGTTGGAGGGGAGAGAGTCCCGGGCACATTCACTCCACCATGATGCTGACGTCCTGGCTGTATTTTTAACGAGAATGAGAGAGTAAGACAGCTGCGACAGGAGATGCTGAGACTGAGTTTTCCTAAGTGCAGAAATTGTAGGTCTGTGTTGTCCAATGTGGGAGCCACTAGCCACAAGTGGCTACTCACAGTTAAAATAATTAAAATGAAAAATTATGTTCCTCAGTCACACTAGCCACATTTCAAGTGCCCCACAGCCATGCATGGCTTCCATACTGTCCAGACTGGACAGGGCAGATAAAACGTTTCCATCCTGTAGGAAGGTCCATTGGAGAGTGTAGATAATGCCAAGTTCCAGGGAATGCCCAGGAGTATGAGTTGCTGAAAACACTGGAGACAAAAGTCATTACGGGAGAGGCAGTGAAGGAAACGGGAAGGTAGGATACTGGATGGGTTTTCCACAGACGTTGAATTCAGCCTGTGGCAGGAGTTCCAGTGGAGAAGATATGAGCTGGACACTCAAGTCCTCAGTGAACGCAGGTGGTGTGACCAGACACACACCTAAACTTTGCTGGGAGCTGTCATGTGCTTCTGGAAGGGTTCATCCTGAACCCTTCAGGCTTGCTTTAGCCCTTGGCTTCTGAAACACGCGTGACCAAGTCAATCTAGGCCCGACCCAAGAGTAACGTTCCAGATCCCAGCTAAACCTGTCCTGAACCTCCCCCTGGTTCAAAATCACCTTTCTGAAACTAGAGCAAGTTGCTTCAGCCAACTCAGTACTATGGGATGGGAAAGGAACCTGTTGAGTTAAATCTACATGGTCAGGTTAACTGAGAACTGAAAATAACGTGTCTATGGGCACAGCCACAGCTTTATAGGGAAGATGTAACACAGACTCTCTGTACTAGGACATATAGGAAAAGCAATCTTTTTTTATTGAAGAACACAGGTAGTTTGTGTATGTCCACTGGGTTTATAAAACACATTTATTATATTCTAGGGCTTACACTGACATGTTTTTATGGTCAAGAAGGATGTCTCTCAATGTGGTAATATGGTAATGTGGTATAGCTAGTCATGTTGGCTATTCATGACTAAATATATCACACAGAACAATTTCCAGGAACGTCAGAGCTGGTTGCAACCACCATGTCCCCTTTCCTTTTTCTTTAGTCGGCAGCCATGAGCACAAGCACACAGTAACCTTGCCTACTGCTGTCAACGCGTGAGCACGAGTCGTCCAGTCCTCTTCCCTCCTCAGTCCCACACCCCAGTGAGTACTGTAACACCAGAAGGAGGGAGAAAGGTTGTTAATGCTTCGTTTGGATGAGTAAATGAAGATTCTTTCTCTATATAAGTTAATAAGGTGAAATGAGCCCAGTCCCTCTTTTCTCCTGTCACCAATGCTAATCCCTCTTCAGCATGTCCATTCTTGTTAATATCTGCAATTCTGCTCCTACTTGCTTTTAAGAACTAAGAAGCAGCTAGAAATCTAGTCCTTTCTTATTTTTCAATGGGCTATGTTTTCAGTCTCTGTTGATTCTGCTGGGCTATATAGTTATTTGTGTGTAACAGGCTCTTCCAGAGCACCATGCAGCAGAAAACTCCTCCTGACAAGCCACAGCAAGCTCAACTGAGTCACCATGTAGCCATCAAACGGCTTCCAGTGAAGCAACTGGTCCTCTTCCAAAGGCGGCAGGTGCTTCCACCTAGTCTCAACACGACCACATGGTCTCACGTGACTGGGAAACTACTTTCTTCATTCGTGAAAAGTTACAGAAAGGTGTGGCATTAATATTTGACTGGGCTAATTAAATTTTAAAGAGATGTACACTCTACCAGGCTTTTTTCCTCCTTAGACTTAGTGAAACGTTTTCTTAAAATCTTAGCACTGAATTACAGCTCAATGTTTTAAATTTGTTTTTTTACTCTATTGTCTAATCATTCCCTGAGAATTCCAAATCCATTCTTTTAAAATTTATTTTAAATGTCGCATAATAAGTAACACTAACAGGAACTACTCTGTCAATTGAGTATTTCTGATCCTCTCCCACTGACTTTGCAGCCTGAAGCCTCTCCAAATCCCGACATTACTGTCAATGTTTCCAGGACAGACGTTGCTAGAGCCTTCAGCACGAGCAACAGATTATCAGCAGACACTAGCTAACTTGAGAGCCTCCAACTGAGTATCCATCAGATACCCATGGGATCTGGTGCCATTACAGCTCCAGCGTCAGCCTGGAGTAGCACCAGTGATGGGCATCATCCTTACCTCCCTCCCCAGGGCAGCAATGAGGCAAAGACAAGGAGACTGTAAACCATCGATTTGAACCATATAAATGGATTAAAAATAAATTGTGCTACCTGTTATATTTGTCCCCAAAGCCAAATCTGCCTAACACATAATACAAGTGGTCCTGTTCAGTTACCTCAAAGGACTTCTTGGCATCTAGTAAAATGGCTGCTCTTGGTTCCAGTCTTCTCTTTGTGATTCAGATGAGCTGCATCAGCCTGCGTATCACCTGGCCCTCTTCTCCCAGGCAGGAGGCCTTCGTGGACAAGGGCCTGTTAGACTCGTTGTTACTTTATCTAATCATGTAGCAAGTGTTCTGGTATCATTTTATACCCACTCACGTTGTATAAAGGATATTTTTCACAATACTGCTGGGGTGGTAACATGCCATCTTGAGTATATGGCTATATGGACATATGCAACAGGATAAAGGATAGTAGGCCACCTTGATTCCAAACCACAGGTAATTTCCGAGGCTTTAAAATTCAGTACAAACCATTAAAAAAGCACTACATTTATTCATAGCCTATTTCTGAAAGTAGCGGCTGTTCAGTGTGCTGATGGCAGAGAGAAGTTAATGTGTTGGTGAGCAACCCAAATTATTACAAAGCTATTTTCAAAGTAACCCAATGCCACAGAAAGTAGCATCAATTACTCCTTGGTTTTCAATTGACATTGCGAGGCTGCTCCAAACTTCTAGTTTTCAGTTCAGCATCCGCAAAGACAAGGAAGGCACAGAATACCTCCATGGGAGATTTCTGAGCATTGCAACACAAGAAATTCTTCTTTAGAACACACACTGAAATATTTCAAAGGCTTTCTTCTCCACGTCTTGATTAACTTTTGACGCGCTGAGAATAGGGAGTCGCATACAAGTGGAAAACTGACCAACAGAGAGCAAGGGTGAAGCCCAAGGACAATCTGAGGGTCCCCATGACCCATACCCTGTGAGACAGCACAGCACAGCACAGGAAGAAGGGCCTGGCCTGTGGCACTGGTTGGAACCTTAGCTTCACCCGTTACCCACCAGTGTAGACTCGGCAAAGCTGCCACCAGCACTGAGCCTGGGTTTTCTCACTCGCAAAAGGCGGTTCCAATACTCACTCCTGGAGTCTTTTAAAGACCAAAAAGATACATCTGTATAAAGAACTTGATCAAATATTTTATGTTTAATAAATGTCAGCTCTTTCATTAAAATTATTGTTAATAATAAAGTGGGCTCGCTCTATCTTTATTTGCACTTTTCAGCAATCACAGGAAGGTGTAACCAGTGGCCCACAGAGTGTTCAGATGAGGCTCAGGGCACATGGTGAGAAAATAAGGACATTCAACAAAGTGCACCACGAAAATTTACTTTGTGCTTAACTTACACAGAATAAATGCACTTTTTAAACCTATAGTATCTGAAGACAGGATTTCAAGTTGAAATAAACCAATAAGCACCAACCAAAAAAATTAAATCTTTTCCATTATTATTAATCTTTCATATTAACCCAGTATGTGTCACTGAGTCCAAGAGATCCAGCTTTTCTTTAAACATATTGGTTACATATAAAGGGAAAAAAAGGCTCAATGGAATGAAGGTACAGAAAAAACATTCTTCCTAGGACTTTCCAGTTATTGGAACCTGGTCACATACGGTTCCCAGTTATTGGAACCTGGTCACATATGCTTCCCAGTTATTGGAACCTGCTCACATATGCTTGCAAAACAAAAACAAGTTCATAAGCAAACACTCTCTAGTTTAAATGCACAGAATGTAATAAACAATTCAAAAGGATTCAGCTTCAGCAGAATTTCATATTTATATAGTCGGTGTATTTTCTTAAAAAAGCTACTTTCCAACAGATATACTCTTTTGAAGTATGCTGCATAATTTTTCTTAACATTAGGAAAAAATTGTTTGGACTCTGAGAGAAGCAATGTCTAGAGAAAACACATGATCCAAACCTGAAGCTAAAACCACAAGCACACACGCAGAAACGCGCACAATCTTCCCAGGATATGTGTGAACAGGGAGCCAGTAGTCCATGCACGGAGTGTTGGTAACGGCTCTCACTAGGCGCCTCCCCCTCATGCATTAACGTGACCTTGTGCTCTCACACAACACTGCACAATGCAGTGAAGTAAACAGCCCCCAGACGGCAACTGCAGGACAGTCAGAGTCTACTGCTCACAAAACTCCAAACACAGTTCAGCCACTGTAGTCACTAATCATTCTGGGTTTGTTTCAAGTGCGTTCTCTACCGCCTGCTGGATAGACTCCATTCTCCCACCACCTGGATGTCGAAGTCAGACATGTACATGCGGATCTGCTGTTCTAAGGCCTGTCGACATAATTCACCCTTTCAATTTGTATTTGTGAATACGAAAAAGAGCAGAGACATAAAGCTGGTGTCGATTGTCACTGACCTTTGAAGCAAACAGAAGACAGTCCCTAAAAGAAAACAACTTGGCAAATAAGAAACCTATTTTGCTAGAACCAAAAATAGTGCTTCTGGAAGAAGTTACTTCCAGAATACCAATCAGTTCTTACAGAAAAGGGGGGAAAAACTCTGAAATCATCTGTATATTTGATAAGGAGAGGCCGGCAACATGCACTTTTAAAGGTTCAAAGTGCCAACGTCATGGATAGGTGTTTCTAAACATTTTATGCATAAAACTACATATTCTGATTAATTTAACTAGAAAATGCCAAGTAAAAGACAGCAGATTTATTATCACACAGAACAAGCACCATCTGTACCACCTTAAATCATTGCTATAGATGTATTTCTAGGAAAAAAATACACCTGGAAAATTCCCAAACCTCGACTCTGAGATGCTAAGGCATTAACTAAACAGGATTCCAACAGACCCAGGGAAAGCAACTCCACAATTATTTAAATGTCAACATGTAGCAGAGCTCAGAAAAACAAATATAATACGTTGACATGGTCCACAAAATGCAAGTCACCAATTTCACGCAGTCCACGATTTTTTCAATTTGGCTACATACATCGGGCCCCAGGCTCTGCCCTTATCTGGAATCACCAAGAGCCCACACTCCTGACCAGTGGGAGCAAAGGAGAAATCCTGGGAGCAGGTCCTTGCCATTTCCGTAATGTCCACGGCGATGACGTTGCTGTGGGTGTTTAACACATCATTGATCACGTCTTGATTTTCTGCCCTGGAAAGTGTGCAGGTAGAGTACACGAGGAGGCCTCCAGGACGCAGGGCCTTGATTGCCGACCTGCACGTAATCAAGAAAAAGCAGAAGACTGGTTAGGTGCCTTCAAAGGCACTGTGGGGTCTGAGGGCCAGGGAGCTTACACATCTGAAACGAAGCTTGCTCCAACCAGTGACGCTGCACCTTCTCTAGCTCAGGAGCCATTACCTTCTAACAGACCCTAAACGACCGGGAAATGGTAGCCAAATCAATCACCATGGGAAAGAGGATTTCCCAGGAAAAGAGTGAGAAAAAAAGTGGACTAAACACAGACACTCAGAGAGCGCCTATGCTTAAGGGGCAGGACTCAGACAGGGACTGAGAAGCTCCACCAGAGGGGCACGCAGCTGCAGGGAACAGACGGGGAGGAAGGTTTGCTTTTAGGAAGAAGACCTGCACTGTTTGAAAAGGGTGAACCATGAGAACAGCCCAGGGTTCCGACTGCAAAGGGACGTGCCGGCTTCAGGAAAGACGGGGTTGCACTCTTCGCCTGAAATAGCATGGAGCATGAACGGGAGCTGGGACGTTTTAAGTCAGTGAGGCGACAGACAGCTCTGACACTAAAGAGGCAAGCAGGAAGGTCATCACTGGGAGGCAAACCCGAAGGGTCAGTCCTGCTGCTGCAGCGACTCCAGGACAATTGCTGACCAGGAGCTGTTTTGGTAAGACATCATGTTCTAGAACCACTACTGGATTTAAGACTACAGGCAGCTCCTTGTCTCAAATCTGCATTTAAAAAGCTGGAGCACATCCCAGTAACTGAGATGTATAATGAAGATCCACATCATCAAAATAAGGTCAAATTGTGTTCTCTGTGTGATTAAGGGATGAAGAATTCTAATTCAAGACAAGCAAAGTCATGACAAAGTTTTCACTCCTCTCTCCTTCCTTAGACACCCTTAAATGAGATGAAAAGAAATGAATTACTAACTGAAAACAATAAAGTAAATAGCACGGAGAGAATCACTACCTAACAACAGATTTCGACAATTTCTGAAGGCTGACCCGCAGAGGAGTGGTGGTGGATGCAGCAGGAGGAGAGGCCTCTCATGAGGAGGACCACGGTGACAGAGGGCTCCTCTGACCCACCCAGCTGCAGAGAAAACGCCAGATGTAATGTGACAGGAGTGAAAATGAACAGAAAGATAGTAATTCAAAGCATATATAAGAAACGATGGGTTCCATACTCCCATATACGGCAAGTCTGGCAGCCAGGTAAAATGTTGAAAGGTTTTTATCTAAGAAAGTTGAATAAACAATTTGGGGAGCCCTATGGTAGGCACTGTGCGTATCTGCCCCTCAAACCAAAGACCTCTGCATCCTACCTTGAAGGGGCCTCCAGGTAACGGTGAGCTCATCCTGAGGGCAGGGTCCCATCCCTGCAGCAAGCCTCCTGGTGCTTCACTGTCCCATCAGTAAATAAAAATGTACAACCAAGGACTGCAGATAATTAAGCGTGAGAAATGCCCAAGCACTATGTAAAAGCAAGAATAAAATAAACAAAAAAAAATGGCATAGGAAGAAACATAAAATTCAGGAAACAAAAGAGATACAATGAGACCTAATAAATGCAAGATCAGCAAAGATGCAGCACCCGTAAAACAGTGACAGAATGCCACGAGACAGGATGAGGAACAGCGCTCAGGAATTAAACATGCTCGTCAAAATACAGCCTTCTGTAGAAGTGTCTGGAAGTTAAGGTTGCAGAAATCTTCCAAAAAGTAGAACAGTGACTGAAAATGAGACAGGGAAGATCAATCAAGTGGGTCCACATTTCAACTGACAGGAAGACAACACAGAGAACTGGGGGAGGGTACTTGAATTAACGAATAATCAGAAGAGAGTCTTCCAGAGATGAAAGGACAGGGGTGTTCAGATTGAGAGAACTCATCAAGAGGCTGGAAGGTTCGATATTGTTTCTTAAGCATCTACTACATTGCTGGGCATTGCTCTAGGTGTGGGGTATATATTGAAATAGAAAAACAACAAAAAGCCTCACCTTCATGAACCTTACACTCCAGCTGGGGGAGACAGAATATAAAAATAAGTAAGTCTATCATCGGCTGAACTGTGCCCCCACCAAATTCACGGTGAAGTCCTGGCCCCAGTGTTGTGACTGTATCTGGAGACAGGATCTTTAAAAAGGTAATGAGAAAAAATGACGGCTTTAGGGTGGTCCCTAATCCAATACCATGATGTCCTTCTGAGAGGAAATTTCGGCACAGGTACACACAGAGGGATATGATGTGAAGATACAGGGAGAAGACAGCTCTCCCCAGCTGAGCAGAGAGGCCTCAGGAGGAACCAGCCCGCAGCTCCTTCACTGACTTCCAGCCTCCAGAACCGGGAGAAGGAACTTCTGGGGTCCAAGGCCCCAGTCTGCAGACTGACACAAAGGATACACACATAAATACATACACACTCACAACACACACATGTGTATGTATGTTGTAGCAGGCCTGGCAGACTGATACACAGTATACACACATAAATACATACATACACACAACCACACACATGTATGTATATGTGTTTGCATGTTTTTCCTTCACCAAGCAATCCTCCAATTCTCTGCAAACGCTGACTGCATGTCCTAAAATTTACCTCAGTTCTGACTCTCCACGTGGAGTTTCCATCAGATCCCACGAGTGAAGAGCTGGGCCCTTCAAGACTGCCCTTCAGACGCCAAGTGCAAGCCCAGCCCTCCGGTACTTCTGACCCACGACCCCCTCCGTGGGTTCAATACTTTGCTAGAATGGCTCACAGAACTCAGGAAGACAGTTTATTTACTAGATTAATGATTTATTACAGAAAGATACAATTCAGGAACAGCCAGATGGGAGAGATGCCTGGGCGAAGCACGGGAGAAGGCATGTAGGGCTTCCATGCCCTTTCCAGACACCCCTCCAGCACCTCTTCACCCCCCGGGAGGCCCTCCAAATCCCTTCAGTTGGGGTTTTTATGGAAACTTCATTAAGTAGGCGTAAGCGATTACATCACTGGTCTCTGGTGAGTGGGCTCCATCTCTAGCCCCTCCCCCTCCCTGGAGGCCTCTTTGAGGAAAGAGGAAGCCAGTGAGGCTGCAGGAAGGTAAGCTAGCGGGGTGGAAGGATGAGATGAGACCCGAGAGTTAGGAGGAGAGGCAGAGGGTCTTATACAACACTGCAAGACTTCAACCTTACAATGAACGAAAACATCCACACTTAGGCTTTATTGCTAAATTTTAGAATGTCAAGAACAAAGAGAAGACACTAAATGCCTCCAGGGAGAAAAATGAGTGGCCCATAAGGGTCCAGGAGCGAGACTGGTGTCAGCGGAGCAGTGCACTCCAATCCTGGAAAAAGGCAACGTAAAGTGGGTACTATTCACTGCCAAACTGTCAAATAAATATACTGAAGGGATACAGAAAATGTCAGGTATTTGATGATTTAGAAATTAGACCTCTAGCAAAATGAGGAGGTAAATCAAAAAAAAGGAGGACGGTGATAGAGAAAACAGTGAACACAACATACAAGTGAAATCCCAGGATGATAACTGCATGGGAGCCCCGGAGGGTGACCACTCCAGATGAGAATGAGAGGGAGTTCTCCAGAGCCCCGGAGGGTGAGGCTCCAGATCACAATGAGAGGGAGGTCTCCAGAGCACTAGGGGGTGACCACTCCAGATGAGAATGAGAGGGAGTTCTCCAGAGCCCTGGGAGGGTGAGGCTCCAGATCACTATGAGAGGGAGGTCTCCAGAGCACTAGGGGGTGACCGCTCCAGATGAGAATGAGAGGGAGTTCTCCAGAGCCCTGGAGGGTGAGGCTCCAGATCACTATGAGAGGGAGGTCTCGAGAGCACTAGGGGGTGACCGCTCCAGATGAGAATGAGAGGGAGGCCTCCAGAGCCCAGGAGAGTGACTGCTTCAGATCACAATGAGAGGGAAGTCTCCAGAGCCCTGGGGGGTGACCACTCCAGATGAGAATGAGAGGGATCTCTCTAGAAAGAAGTGAGACACAATGACTCAAAACAGAAAAAACCTTGAAGACGGCACAAGTACCGGCAGGGTAGAGAGAAAGAGAGAGGGAGGAAGAGAGGAGAGAGATTTCCCCTGTAATCTGATGGTAGGAAATTTCCTTTCAGTGGCACTCCGATCACAACACCTAATCAACAGAGAAGGAAATTTAATTCTAACATCTTAGTCCATCTGCAGTGAACAACATTTACAGAAGTAAACAACAGATACTTACTACTGGTCTTCACCCTTCAGAATCATTCCATAGCCTGTTGTTAGTACTGTTACAGAACAGACATAAACTCTCAGAGAGAACCCTGTCAACCCTGACTAGTGAAGGTGCAGCTGTTAAGAGCCCGGGAAGCAGAGGGGCTGTAAATGATCCTGCATTACAGGGGCAGACATAGGGCCTTGCCCTGACTGCTTCTCAGAGGAAACAGAACAAAGCTGAAGCGTGTGAGAGGTACTCTCCACACTCACAGGAGCCAAGATGCAGCTCCCGGTGAGCAGGACTCGGGAGCTTACCACGGGCGAAGCTGAGAAGGGGTGAGCAGCAGGCGGGAAGGGCATGAAGGGGAAAGGGTAGTGCGAGAGAGAAGTCCCGGTGAGAAGTCAGCAGTCAGCGTCTAAAGCTCATAGATAAAAATAAAGAAGAAACGTGATTTAGAGGTTTGGGAGTGACCTGCAAAATAAAGAACAGAAATAATCAAGCAACTGCTCCAGGGAAGATGGGAGTGCAGGGGTAAGTTCCTTCACCTAAAAGCTCACTTGCATTTTAACGTTTTACCCATGTGTTGTGTTTCTATAACAAAAATTAAAGAGGAGCTGCAACAGTAGGATAAATACCAGCAACTTCCCATAGAGGTCAGGTAATTTTTTAAGATTTCGACTATAAGGGATTAACTCTCTAGAAGACTTATTCCCTGAGGTTCCAGATAACTGAAGTGTTATGGTAGCCAGAATTCCCAGTCCTCCCATGTATTCATTTATTGACTGAAGAACATTTGGGGAGGTACCTACCACTGAGGGCCTCCTGAACCTTCAGTGCTTGTCGTTAGTCTCTAAAAAGGTTTTTACGTGTATCTTCTTACTTCTCACTGTCCCCTAAATATCCCCCACAGAAACAAAAAAGGCTCAGATCTGGACACCAAAGACTTGAACTGTTAATGGGATAACAGCCTGTGGTAGGAAGACCAGAGGCCCCCAAAGATGTCCATCTCCTAATCCCCAGAACCTTAAACATGTCACATTGCACAGCAATAGGGTATCTGCAGATGTGATTAAACTGGGAGGTCATCCTTGTAAATGGAAATGGAAGCAGGGAGCCCGAGAGAGACGGAACTAAGGCTGGAGCTGACAACCCAAGCTGGAGCCAAGGAACGTGAAGAAGGCAAGGAAACGACGAAACACCCCCGCCTGGGGGGTGACGCAGCAAACATGGTCTCTCACAGTTCTGGAGCCTGGACTACACGTCAAGGTGCCAGCAGGTCCAGGTCTGCGAGGACCTGTCTCTTCGGCCACAGCTGTGTCCTCACGTGGGAAAGGGTCTCTTATAAGGCACTAATCCCATCACAACCGAATCTACCTCCCAGGGGCCCCTCCTCACACCACCACCTCCGGGATTAGGACTCCAACACACGAACATCACGGGGCACAAACATTCAGTCTACAGCGCCCTCCTGCAGCCTCCAGAAGGAACTGCAGCTGGCCAGCACCCTCACTTTGAACTTACGACCTCCAGAAGTATAAGATAATAAATCTGTGCTATTTTAAGCCAGTAGGTTTGTGGTAATTGGTCAAAGCAGCAACAGGAAGCTAACACACGCCTGGAGCTGGCTGTTTTTACAGCAACAAATTAAGGCATCAGTAGATTTTGCTAAAATTGTGTAAGTTACAACTACATTCATTTTGGATTATTTTCTACTAACTATAGCAATGGGTACAAGGATTTCTTTTAAAAAGCTGGATTACTGGACAAGGGATGTATGCAGATGTGAACACAGACATGTTACTCTGATCCCAGCTCCACAACTAGCAAAGCTGACGCCTGGCCCAGTGAGGGGGAGTCTGTCTCGTCACAGTCATGCAGGAGTCCACAGAAGCCTCACATTTACAAACACTATGTTTGTGGCTTCACACAAATTTAAATTAATTTCTATAATGCAGCCAACATTGGCTGGTTCTTTTGCTTTGTTTTCCTTCCAACATTCTAATTTATCTTTCTAAAATTCGGTTGGTGTAACTTCACTGGTCGTGCTACTTTCTGAACAAGGAAGCTGCGTGGCAACACCAAGGTGCTCTCACAAGCAGGTGCATCCCAGCACCAGGGCCGAGGTCAGGGAGCCCAGCCAGTGGCTGCCGCTGCTGTGCTGCTGACTGTGGTTTAAATACCACCTGTACCCTTTTGTTTGTAGTAGTTACAGATTCCAAAAATACCATCATACTGTATTCAAAGATCAAGAAAAATAGGCGATGTGAAAAAAACTCACTCACAGGGTTCATTTGGCCAGCCAAGACTTTTCTACACAGTCATGTGTCGCTTAACAATGGGGATAATTTCTGAGAAATGCATTAGGTGATTTCATACTAGGGCCAACATCAAGAATGTACTTAAGGGGAACAAAATTTGCCACCCCAAAATGTGTCTCTTTAACATAAGGATTATTTTAGGCTGATTATTTTTAAGAAACAAAAGACTCAGAAAATTTTTCTTGTTACCTCCCCCTTAACTGCCTCAAAGAATTCAGACAGATAAACCTGTCAGGAAGCGAGTGATCACCTTAGCACAACAGGAAGAGGAGGAACCTGGAAAAGCCTGTTTGTTGGGCTTCCCTGTCTGTCCTTCTTTCTGTGGCCAAACACTCATTTCCCAAACATACACTCCTTTTTACCTGCCTTCTTCCCTTTGAAGTTCCTGACTCTCCCCACCCCCAACATCTTCTTTTGAGTTTAGCTGAGGACAGTACTTAAGGTGAGGGCTTTGGCCATTTTGGCGAGTTACTCAATTTTCCTGGGTTTCTCCCACATATACATGTTATTAAACTTTTGTTTGTTTTTTTCCTGTTAATCTGTCTCAGGTCTATTTAATTCTTAGACTGGCCAGACGAACCCAAAAGGGTAGAGGAACATTTCTTCCTCCCCTACAGTACTTACACAAACCTAGACAGTACAGCCTAAGACACACCTAGGCTGTATGGTACTAATTTTATGGGACCACTGTCATATATGTGGTCCGTCATTGACTGAAACGTCGTTATGTGGCACGTGATAGCACTGAGAATTATTTTATAACACAGAAGACATTTTTCTCATGAATTGAACCACTCCATATTGAGGTCTACCACTGGTTTGACAGGAGGTATAAAGCTATTTCTAAAATTAGCATTGATCAATACACATAATAGTTTCTTCACTTTTGATACATAAACGGCAATAGGTACTCTATATTAGTTAAAATTAGAGTATTTAACAACACTATAATCAGATTAGTTCAGTGATTTAAAAACCAATACTTCTGGTATTGGTATTCCAATAAAAACTAAAAGATACTTTTAGCATGTGTTTTACAATATACTAAATGAAAATTAACACACTCCTAAAATCTAAGTACCTAATCATGCTGTAATCTGCCCACCACAGTAGTTTCTAGGATAAACCATCTGTTTCCATAACAATTCACCTATATTTTTATTTTATTTTTTTTTAACGATGGGCACCTGGGCTAACAACTGTTGCCAATCTTTTTTTTCTTCTGCTTTTATCTCCCCAAACCCCCGCTGTACACAGTTATATATCTTAGCTGCAGGTCCTTCTAGTTGTGGGATGTGGGATGCCGCCTCAACGTGGCCTGACGAGAGGTGCCATGTCCGCGCCCAGGATCCGAACCCTGGGCCACCGCAGCGAGGCGTGCGAACCCAACCACCCAGCCACAGAGCCGGCCCCTCACCTATATTTTCAAGTAGCCCATAAGAACCAAGTAATTATACTATAGGTCTCATCCAAATCATAAAAAGACTTCCAGTAGAAGGGTTAGGGTTCTGTACACCTATGTAAGTTTCTGTGCCATGCAAAGTTATTCTTTTTTTAGTAAGAGGAAGGAAAACTAAACAACTAGCTAAGCAACAGCCATCTTGGCATAACGGTATCCTGTGCTAACATTCTCCAAATGAGCTGTGGCCCTCGGCTTCTCAGTGACTCTAAGTTTAAGGCTTAACAAGACCCTGAGTCACGGAACATTCTTCACTTGCACTGCAACACTAACTATATTGCGTGAAACTACTACAAACCAAGTGGTATTCACCAGAACAGAGAGATGGCCAGCGGAGCTTTCTAATCATACTTAGCAGTGAAGGCAGAAAAAGATGTCATGAGTAAAACAGCAGATGAAGCAAAGTGTTACTTTGACCAGATTAGGCAGAAGCTTACCTTAATACTCTGAACTGAATGGGAACTAGCAGACATAATCTTGGGTTTTACAGATTATTCAACACACAATGTCCCACCACAATCAGAGCTGGAGGAAGTACTTCTAAAGGAAGCAGAATTGCCACGTAATACCATCCTGCTGTCATTTCCCCAAACATACTATTTCCCTCAAATTCTCCTACCTAACTGCTGATCAGGCTTAACTCCAACTGAAACATGAAACAGGAGTCTACCTCACAGCACAGCTGTAGGAAATAAAGCTGAGCCCGACTGCCAGCATGGTATAAACAGCGGGGAACGCCTTCCCCCAAGGACTCCCGGCAGAAGTGGGGGGGCGGCTTGCGTGCCGCAGACGTACACCAGGCACCCCGGGGCTTAGGCAGATGTCGGCTGTGCACGTTTGTCCAAACCCTGGGTCATCTTTCAGTTTACTATGGAATCGGCTGAACACATTAACTAGGTGCTTGGACCACCCAGTTAATGAAGCAGCTAAAAATAATACAAAACATATTCTTAAAAAACCACATTAAATAGAATATAATGTTAAATTTAATTTTCCCATCTACACACAGAAAATGTTAACTGATTTTGGGCAGCTCACAGAGTGGACCCAAATGACAATCAGGTCCACCATCTCTCACATTTCACTATAAGATCCAAAAGCTGTGCCAACTACAATTTTTTTCTTGAGTTTGTGGCAGACTCATTTGGCCTCAAAATCTGACCTAAATTATGTAAGCTATTTATGGTCAAGACTTAGCGCATGCGACATAATTATCCATATGTTCTGCTGAAAACGTATTAACGTTTGATCACTGAGTGCTGCCCAGATGCTGCTGGGGAAAGGAACGACATGAAATATCAAACAGGTACTATATCAAAGTCCAAGAAAACTGGAAGTCTGAAGCACATCTGGGCCCAAAGGTTTTGAAGATTTTGGATTGTATTTTAGATTCAAATGAGTTAAAATGCAAAGCTGTGTAAAGTATCTTCTGTATTATATCTACATGATAAACTCATAGCTCTGTGATGAAAGCTTGATTCAACTAGCTTTTCTCAGGAAATCATTTACACGTCAACTTCCAAAAGCATCAGACAGGCAAACTGCGATCTACGTGCACGCGTCATCCCTGTTCTCTCTAACACAAGCAGGGGGACGGGATGATTGGGGTCTTCTCAGCACACCAAGGCTTCTTCCCCACTCCCCCAAATAGCGTTTCGATTTGTATAATGCATTTTTTAAGGAACACCTTGTACAATCAATAACAAAGTCTGTTCTCAAGAGTTCATTTTGTCATTTTGTTCTGTGCTTGTCACTGAACTTCTCCATCCTTGAGAGGAACGGAGTCAAGTCCAAAGAGCCGTCTGAGATGCTGGCTGAGAAACAGGATGGGATGTGTGGCTTTCCCAGCATGAGAGAGACCACTTCCAGACCAGGCCATGCCGTCTTCCAACCGTCACAGGTGAAGCATATGACCAAGGCAAATAAAAGAAAAACATGACCTGATTTCAACACCTTGCAGAAAAATAAGTATTACCTTATGAAAGCATAAGTTCGATGACCTTGAAAAACTAAAAACAGAACAAAATCAGACAGTCCTGGAACCTGACTGCTGCCAAGGCTCAGAAAGAAGGCACTTCAGACTTCCCCAAAACTGAAAGGCGTGACCCCACTGCTCCACAGTGAGTGTGAGTCTTGGAGGGCGTCATCTCTACAGACAGCTACTAGAACAACCGGACGCATTTCAAAAACATAAATTCCACTTCTCTCGTCTATTCTCCTGGTGTTTGACTAGATATCTGGCATTCTGTTGCGAGGATCAGTGTTAATTAGATCACCAATTTAACTGTTCTCTGCATTTAAAAAGCCTGAGCCAGCTCAGAAGAGGACAGGCGGCACAGCAATAGCGCCATCTTTTGACGAAAGCAGAGTGATTCCCTCTGGCTAACTCCTCCTGCCTCACCGCTGGAGCCACGCTGCTGAGCGAGTCCTCCTGGGATGCGTCTGGAGGCACAGCCAGGCCTCTCCTACAAGACTCTCTGGTGCTAGAGCAGCCATGGATGTCTGTACTCTTGAAAAATCAGGATGACAGCTAAACATCCCTGTGACTAATATCTTTACTCCTCATCTTCCTCGTGTCCCTTCTATCACAATGAAAGCACCAAGGCAACAGCTACCATTCCTTCAGATGTAAATATGGAGACGCAATCAAGTGAAACAGACTTAAGAGTCCTTCATTGCCACAGCGTTATCAAGCCTGTCCCCCTTATCTTAGAGACTCTAGCATTGAACATTTTTTTAAAACCAATTTTTTAAAATATTTTAAAATTTTAAAATGAGTATAGGAGCATCAATCCTGCAATTGGTCCCTTGTAACCATTTAGTATTCAATTAATATTTCAGAGATTCTATATAAGGCTCCTTTATAAGGTTACTTGCACTTACGTAGAAAAGAAAAACAGTTATATATAACTAATAACATGAAAACTATGGGCAGTCTTTGCATCCTACTGCCCAAATAACAGTTAAACCAAATCTAAAACTGAAAAGGTGGCTTCCAGAAGACACTTTGCACACAGCACATACCACTCCACGAGGAAATTCTCACTCTTTCTTTAGAACAGAACAGAATATTCCTGAATCAACAGGAATGTGGATTTGATCCAGGAATCCAAAAGCATGCTGATTCCTATGTTAACAGAGTGAAGGACAAGTGATAACCCTAATTAATAATGTTACCATATGTTTATTTGGTGCTTAATTTAAAGAGCACTCCACACATGGGAGTCTTAACAAAACCTTACGAGGTGTACAGGGTAAATAGTCTGATGCAATTTATCAAACAGAGGGTCGCAAAGACTCGGTGACTTGCCCGAAGTTACACACCGAATTAATGCAGCACAAAGACTGCCCCCTAATCTAATGCCAGGAAAAGGTCTGCAAACTTCACCACTGCTATCCACCCTGAAGCCACATCACCACTCTCAAACAAGTATGGGATCGGGGGTAGTGAGACAGGATGCCACATGCACACGTTTCATCACCCAACTGTCCCAAATACTCACTGAAGTCAAAGAACAACTAGATTCTCTCAGACACTTTTAACATAAAGAAACTAAGGATGGATCGGTCCGAAGCGAAGACCTGAGAGTGCTGTCCACAGCTCCTTCCACAGATACAATCGTCACCCACCAAAGTGGCGGCGCAGAGAACTTAGGACAAGGTCAATACAGCAAACGCCTCATGCTGAGATGCAGTCTGAACCTCTCCACCCCAGACTGGCAATTCCTCAGTTCTAAAGAATTTTAACAGACTAGACTCAGCGGTCAGAAACTCAGATGTAGCTACTCCTTCACAAAAATTCCAAATAGAATAATTTGGTGATTATTACAAATAGTCTGGCAATTTCTTTAACCATACTTTGTTTCCACAACTCTAATAGTTAGATAAAAATATGTTTTCCTCAGAAGCTTGTTGATAAAATGAGTACAAAACCAGCCTAGATTACAAGGCTCACTTTCAGCCTTCACCTCACCTTTTAATTCTCTCGCTCACTCTCGACTTGGAGAGTCTCCCACGCTGGCCTCCTGTGCATCGCCGACATCTCTGAAGCCCCTTTTTGCCCTCCTTGTTACCTGTCCTCTTCTTCCCACCCCTTACATATCAGCCTTCCTAGAACTTCATCCTTGATTAATCTTTTCCCTAAAGTTAGATGTTGTACAAAAGTTATCTCCTCTAGTCTTTCAATTAAGTTTTGAGACATGAATTATTATTCTCACTTTGCAGATGAGGAAACTAAGGCAAGAGTGTTAAGCAACATGGACAAGCCCACCAAGTGAGTCAGCGTCCAAACCAGGAGCCAAAGCGAGGCTGGAGCCTACAGCTCATGTCTTGACCGCAGTCAGCTGTGACACCTTCTCTCCCTTCCCACTCCAGAGCCAATCAATGGCCAGATTCTGTTAATTCTCCTGAGCACATCTTGCAATGGGACCATGCGTCTATTCCTCTCCCACTGACTTAGGTAAGGACTTTGTCATCCACTTCTTGACTACTGTCAAATCTTTCAAATTGGTTTTCTTGCTAAAGGGTTTCCTAGTTAATTTTCTCTGTATCCTCCAGTGTTATCTGATCAAGGGATTTCCGACTTGTGACAGACACTTGCAATTGTTCTTCAATGTCTGCTCTCACATTCTTCTGCAGTAATGGGATTTTTAACTGGGCACAGCTAAGGCTAATCTCCTAGGCCGCCCTGCACTAAAGGCAGTCACAGGACCAAGTCAGACCCTGAGACGTGGGGAAGCAACGTGGGCAACGTGGGGTGTGCTCTTTTGTGCCTTCCTACTAGTCGCAGTGCAGGTTGAACAGCAAGAGCAGGAACAGCCACTGGCCATGAGGTGGAAGACAGACGGGGCCTGGATCCTGATGACTGTGGAGTCCGGCAGCCAAGTGATCACCACGACAACCCTGGGAAGCCTACTCAGACTTTTACTTATTTAAGTCACTCTCATTTTTATTCTCTCTCTCTCTCTCCTATATTGGAAGAAAAATTATCTTAACCAATATTGAATTTGGCACCAAATGTGGAGCTGCTTTAGTAGAATCTACAATGTAGAAGTGGTTAGTATGCAGACAACAGGGGGCAAGGCCAAACACCCCAGGCTAGAAAGCCAGTGGTTACTGACTTATGTGACAACTTGGCTGGGCTGTGGTGCCAATATTTGGTTAAGCATTATTCTGGATGTTTCCATGAGGGTATTTTTGGATAAAATTAACATTTAAACGGGTGGACTTTGAGTACAGTGATGGCCCTCCATAACATGGGCAGCTTCATCCAGTCAGCCCAAGGTCTGAAGAGAACAAGAGAAGGACCTCCCAAGCCGGAGGGAACTCTGCCAGCAGACCACCTTTTGACCTGAACCACAGCATGACTTCCCTCATCTGCAGGCTGCTGGCCCACCCTACAGACTTTGAACTTCCAGCCTCCATAATGATGTGAGCCAATTCCTTAAAAAATCCCTCTCTCTATATATACACATCCTATTGGTTCTGTTTCTCTGGAGAACCCTGACTAACACAACCAGTAACCCTGAATATGCCATGGAAAATATTTAACAGTATCACTGTTGATGATGTCTTGAAAGACAGACCATGTGCTAATCAAAGCTTATATAAGCCTGGGGTAGCTAGAAGAAAACCTCAAGATGTCAGTGTGTTTAACGAGAGCAGGCTCAGGAGAGATCCTGGGAATCTGGAAGCAAAGAGGGAAGGAACACAGCTCTGCCTAGGAAGGTCCTCTGCCTATGGATTACAAAGTCACGTGTCGCTTAAGGACAGGGATGTGTCCTGAGAAATGTGGTTTCAT
Organism: Equus quagga; assembly: GCF_021613505.1. Taxonomy (NCBI): domain Eukaryota; kingdom Metazoa; phylum Chordata; class Mammalia; order Perissodactyla; family Equidae; genus Equus; species Equus quagga. The sequence continues at coordinate 197,523 of NC_060270.1, read as the reverse complement.
TGGCGTGCAGACATCACAGAGCGTACTCACATAAACCAAGACACGTTCTGTATCTCGACAGGGTTATGGGCTACACATGCCTGTGTCACTGTCCAAACGCCTTGAAACGCACATGTAAGCTTAGTGTACACACATTACAGAGCCACCAGCTCAACTTGCAGGTGGGGTGGGGGGCAACTTTCCCAGCAATCATGGGGTCTTCCTTTGGCTTCTCTGAATCCCATACCAGGTTCGTGTGCAGCTCCATGAGGAGAGGCACCAGCTCTTCTGCACATCACTCACATCGTTAAGGTTGGATGCCAGAGGTAGACATAAACCTAAGCAGGTTCTGGTGACAGCAAGACGGGACCCTTTATCCTCTGGGTTCTAGCGTGTCTCTGTTCTCTCCCACTGCATGTGCTGGCTGTCAGCCCTGCTAAACTTCTATTCCCAGACCAGAAGTCGGGGCACAACTACAGACTTCTAGAGACTACTTAACCAGCTTCCGTGATTAAGATCTAACTCCAGGAAGATTCCCTCACATCACCTGCAGTGATTCTTCTCTGACAAAGTCCTGACTGACAGTCCGCAACACCTCTGCCTCTTATGGAGCAAGACAGACACCGTGTGATTTACTATCAAGTCAAGGAGTTAAAATTCATTCTTTGCCAGATGTTGAGCAAGCTCTAATGCTTACATAAATTATTTTTCAGTTTCCTTTTGACCAGGTGAACCTCTACTCATCCTTCAAGACCCACTTCAAAGCTTGTATCGTCCCTGAAGCCTTCACTGATTCCCCACAGAATTCCTAATCTGTTTTCCCCAAGCAATAAATCTTCAGCTCTTTCAAAACAGGATTTATGTTACATTTATTCTGTATTTTTTAGATATAGCACAACTGGAAAGTATGTGCTCAAAGCATACTTATTAAATAAGCGAATGAATGAATGTTACCTTAATGAAAAGGTGGGTCAACAGAAGAACTTTTCAGGGCCAAACAGAGGAGTATATTTAATTGCAACTAACACTCAAAAATTCTGGTAGGGAACAGCTCAAGCAACCTACAACTCTCATGTTATAGAACAGATGGAAATCATAGAGGCCAGAGGCTTTATTTGAGGCAAAAAAATAAACTTTTTGCCAACAAATAATTTATCAAAATGAGAAAAAAGATTTTCCTCTTGGCAATAATAAAGGCCTACAAAAGGTAAAATAATCTGTTAATAAAGGCTGCTACTTAGCAATTGTGGTCTCATTTCTCAGTAAGTGGAACAGTCTGGTAACTTTTACTAAGTGAGCTTGGCTGCTTGGAAAACCATGCCCACTATTTTAAATTGAGATATGTGACACCAAAAAATGCCGCTATGACCTACTTAACAAATGTTATCCCTGAGACCGCCTTTCTAGAACACAAGGGAAACCAACACTGGGGGCTAGTGGGGGCAGGCAGTCTGATTTAAAAGTAAGACAATAAATCTAGTCTTTTAAAAAAGTTATTAGCCTTATTTGATGAATGAATAGAAATATTTTAACTACTACCAGACTATCTAACAAACGGTAAAACCAAACCTTCGACCTACCATTTGGAGTTCCATGAAGCTCTTATCTCTACGTTGTTCCTTTTCTGTCCCCAATCCTAAAGGTCTGATCCCTTTACATTTCATGTCTTTTCTTATTCTAAGTGTTTTGGGGAGTTGTTTCCTTTACTTTTCCTGTCCGTTCCATACTGCTCCCATGTTGTACCATTTTTCCATTTTTGTTCCTTTTCAGTAGTTCCCATTTCTTTTGTTTTTCCATTGCTGTTTCTCATAATTTCACTCCGTTTGTATCAGTTTATTATTTCTGCTGGCAAACAGAGAAAATAAAAAATCTCAGGCCTGGCCCTGTGGCCAAGTGGTTAAATTTTCATGCACTCTGCTTCAGTGGCCTGGGTTCATGGGTTTGGATCCTGGGCACAGACCCAGTCCACTCAACCAGCCATGCTGTGGAGGAATCCCACATACAAAAAAATAGAGGTGGACAGGCACAGATGTTAGTTTAGGGCTAATCCTCCTCAAGCAAAAAGAGAGGAGGACTGGCACAGATGTTAGCTCAGGGCAAATCTTCCTCAGGAAAAAAAAAAAATCCCACCACTATTATGGTCTGCGACCTAAGAACACACTAAAGGGAGAAGCTGAAGTTCATGTACAATCTACCAAACAAACGGAGATTCAAAATTAAGTTTCAGTTACTACAAGCATCCAAAACACAGATATTTCTAGTTTGATCGTTACCCAGTGCTATCATCAGTTTTAAGAGTATTATTTCGCACACCTTGAGGGTAGTCTTCACTGTGCTCACAAGTAGTCAAATTTCCAGATAGCAAATTGTTTATTACCAAAGAAGTTCTATAAGTTCAAGATAAAGAAACATGACCAGGCTTCTATTTTCAGAGAGACCACAGCCAGCAGCTATTCAGCCTAAGAAACAAAAACAATGCTGATAATTATCTTCTCGGCCCTGGAAGTAAGCTATCTCGAAGAAGGGATATTTTTATGCAGTACTGGTAGAGCAGAGTAAGGACACTAGACAGTCCTGAAATTGATTATAAACGACAAGTTTTGACATATTTATTATCAGTTTCTACTTGAAGATCTTGTAACCAGGGGCCCTCCAGGGCAGGCTCCACTTACCCACCTTATCAAGAGTAACTTGAGTGGTTTTCAGGAGCTGAGACCCCTTGTCCAGTTCAGGCCGGCTGAGACCACCAGCCCATCAAGCGAGCCTGCGTGGACGAGCAACAGGCGACCCTTTGACATCGAGGAGCTGAAAACTCAGCCTCAGAGAATGCTAACACCATTTTGTGAACATGCGTCCTATGAGGAGCCGTGGAGCTGGACCACAGTTGTGCAGATCGTCAAGTTACCTCACTTCTCATCACCTCTAGTCACCTACCTCCACACCTCAGACCACCCGGCCCTTCATCCCCTAAGTTGTGCCCCAAGCCCTGGATCGGGGAGACAGAGCTGAGAGCGCTGCCTCCTACCTCCTTGCAGGTCCACCTCACACCAAAGCCTTTTCTTTTCTCAAAAGCTGATGCTATAATAATTGAGTTTTTTTTAATGTGCATCAGGCAGAGAACTCACACTTTGTGCAGTAACATCTTCTCAGCAGCTGATTACCTCATTGAGATGGGCCTAGGAGGGGGCTTAGAGATGAACGTTAAGGAAACCAGCTTTGTGTTGCCTACATTAGAGAAGAGTGACAACAGACCACATGAGTTCTGCTAAACTTTAATATAGGGTCTTTGACATACTGTCAAATATAGTCCCTTCACTCATAAAAAGAAAAGAAATAAAAAGCTTGCAAGAAGACCACCAGAATTGACTTCATTTTGGCCCATGGCAAATGTGCTTATGAATGAACAGAGATTGCTTATCACTGACCAGCTTTTCAAGCCTTTTTTTTTTTTTTATTAGTAAAAAAAAGACTTTCTTCAAACGAAACCCTACAAGTCTAACCAGATGGAGACACCATGCTCCTTGCTGGATCTGCTGTGGTGAACTAAGAGGCTCTCCTGGTCATCCCTTTCCCATCCCTCAAGACGGCAGCTGAAGCGAGCCTCCAGGCCCTGTCTGCACAGAGCGGAGTCTGAACACCACTGCCCTCTAAATAATTCTTTGGGGGAAAACAGCAGCTCTCTCCTCCTAAAGAACAAAGTCGTTTGACTCCTGCAGTGGCCAGGTTATAAAGGAATTAAAAGCCTATAAAGTTTGCTGAGGCCTTTTAGTGACTCCATTTAGGTCACTAGCTCGGCAAGTTCAGAGACCTGTAGTGAGTGGCAGAATGAGGCCCAGCACGGGACAACCTTTCTGATGGAGAAGCAAGAGCCACAGGGACTCCTGATGGACAGGCTGGTCTAATCTTGCTTTTTCAGCCTTGGTCAAATCCTTTGCATCATAAAAGTCGTGGCTTCCAGCAGAAAGAAGACTCAGGGGAGGCAGAAATACACAGGTCACCAAGTGACAATCAGGAACACTCAGATGACAAAGAAGCACTTCCTCCCATGGCCGAGAGCCAGGTCACCCCCTGCCACACTTACTGGTCACTGTTCAGAAATCTCAGGAAAAAAGTGCACGACTTTTAAAACAGAAGAATTTACGTGCTCTCATGTTTCAAATACTTACTGCAGACTTACTGCAGACAACTTCTTATACTTACTACTCTGGATTCATCTTGTTTGATATCCATTAGAGGCTTTTCAAGTTATTACCAAAAATAATTTAAACTCTTGTTAACATCAATGATATTTTACAAACTGCATAAACTAGGACGAGTTAATGAAATGCTTACGTATCATCTTGAGTATCTTTGTGTTTTAACTTTAATCATTACTCGCTTAGAATTTTCAATAACCTCCTAATTAGCTTTCCTTTCTCTGTGCTTGTTCCCTTGTATGCATCCTCTACGTGGTATAAATGAATACTTCTAAAAGAAATGCAATCATGTCACCCCAGTATCAAAAATTCTTCAGCAGATCCCCACTGCAGACATAGCAGTTGTGCGAAGTTACAGAGTAAGCTACTCAAATTAAACGTTACGCAAAAGCACAGATGGTTAAGGCAAACAGAGGTAGTACTGTCTAGCTCAGGACTAAGCAGGGACAGTAGAGCCCATGTTTTAATAGCCAAGATGAGGGGCCTTAAGGGTTCTGGAGCAAGTATGAAAACCACTACAAAACAAAACCTCTATGCTTCTAATAACATGGCCTTAAAGTTGATGAATAAATAAAAAGCAACAGGATACGCTGGAGTATATGAGGAAGTCATTTGGGTTAAAACTAATTCGGCCTGACCTTGTTTTTCCAAAAGGGCCTGACGTGGCCTGTTGAGCAAGCACTGTAATCTGCTTTAAACATTTACAATGTCCAAAGACAAGAATGATGTCCTTAAACATAAGGATATAACTTCCCCCCATCCTGGCATTTCTTTCAGGATAAGCATCTCTTCTTGAAAAATAAGGATTAATTACTGACTTGCTGTGCTCACCTTGTGACCACTGACCTGCTGACCAGCGACCTGCTGTGCCAGCTAAGCATCTCATGACAGGTGTACAAGAGACATTCCTGTCATATGTGATGTATATGCTCTTTGCTCCAAGGCAGTATATAACCACTCTGTACACCCCACTTCTTTGGTGCCCTTCCTTCCTCAGGGAAGGAAGATCCCAGGCTAGTCCTCAGATCTGGCTCCTAATAAATGCTCCCCAATTTTGATTTATAGATTGATTATGGATTATTTGTGTCAACAAAATATATAAAGAGAAACCTGACAGAATGACAGGAAGAAATGTACAAATCCAAATCACCCTTGGAGATTTTAACACATCTCTTTCAAGAACTGACTGGAGAATTTTTTTTTTTAAGTAATGCTATAGGGGCCAGCCCTGTGATGTAGCGGTTAAGTTCAGCGCATTCTACTTCAGCAGCCTGGGTTTGCAGGTTCAAATCTCAGGTATGGACCTACACCACTCATCAGCCCTGCTGGGGTGGCAACCCACGTATACAGTGGAGAAAGACTGGCACAGATGTTAGCTCAGGGCTAATCTTCCTCAGCAAAAAAAAAAAAAAAACAACACACACACACACACACACACACACACACACAAAAGTAATGCTATAGAGGACTTGAATAACAAAATCAACAAATGTCACCTAATGGACACCTAACAGAACACCGTATACTAAACAAATGCAAAATTCACATTCTTCTCAAGCACACATAAAATATTTACAAAAATTGACCTAATGTGGGGCTATGAAGACACAAGAAATTTCAGATTTGATTTAATACAATATAGCATATGTTTTCCCATCACAATAAAAATTAACAAATAAGAAAGATAACCAGAAAGTTTCCATATGTCTGGAAACAGAAAACGAATTTACAAAAGATGATCAAATTTAAATGCTGGATCTCGAAAAGATAAAAATTTGACAACCCTCAGGTAAGACTGATTAACAAAAATAAAAGAGGGCATTATTATAAATCCTGCAGACATTAAAAAGGAGATAATTGTACACAACTTTATGTCAGTAAGTTTGCAGACTTGGATAAAAAGGGAAAATTACTAAAAAAAAAAAATCTCACAGAGCTGATTCAAGAAGAAAGAGAAAGTTTTCAGAGTCCTATAACTATTAAAGAGACTGAATTAATGGTCAAAACTTTTCCCACAAAGAAATCTCCAGGCCCACATGGCTTCAACTGCAGGTTCTACCACATATTCAAGGAAAAAAAAATAATTGCAATGTTACATAATCTGTTCCAGAGAATATAAATGAGAGCACACTCCTTGATTCCTTTTATGAGCCTAGATAACCCTGATCCCAACTCTAATAAGACTATCTCAAGAATGAAAAATTACCGGCCAGTCTCATTTATGAACATACAAGGAAAAAGTCTAAACAAAATTTATCATACAATAACCAGAAAAGAATTATATATATTTCCGTATACTACAGAATTATGAAAGTTTGTGTTGAAAATCCAAACGAATCTAGACAAATTTTTAGATTTAATAAATTTGCCAACATCATGAAATACTGGAAAAAATGTCAAAACTCTCCAAATTGATAGATTTAATGATTCTAATCAAAATGCCAATAAGTTTTTCACAAAATTTGACAAGGTAATTCTAAAATGCATATAGAAATATAAAAGGGTCAAAAATAGCCAAAATAGGGGACAGCCCGGTGACGCAGTGGTTAAGTTCCCATGTTCCACTTCTGCAGTCCAGGGTATGCCAGTTTGGATTCTGGGTGCGGACCTACACACTGCTTATCAAGCCATGCTGTGGCAGGCGTCCCACATATAAAGTAGAGGAAGATGGGCATGGATGTTAGCTCAGGGCCAATCTTCCACAGCAGAAAGAGGAGGATTGGTGGCGGATGTGTGCTCAGGGCTAATCTTCCTCAAAAAAAAAAAAGAAAAAAATAGCCAAAATACTCTTAACATGACAAAATGAAATAAAAAAACAGGCAGACTTGCACCTACGTTTTATGACATTAATGCTATGGCAATTAAGTTAGTGTAGCAGTAGCTGAGGGATCAATAAATAAAGCAATTAAATCAAATAAAAATCAGACCCTGTTAATGCAGACATTTGACTTATGACAAAAGTAGCAGTACAAAGTACTAGGAAAAGGACAGACTTTTCAATAAATGCTGTTTTGACAACTGAGTATCCATATGCAAGAAAAAAGGAAGGAAGGACGGACAGAAAAGAAAACAGATTCGTATCTCACACTAATAAGCAAAAATCAAGTGAGGTAGGTAAAAGACCTAAGTGTGGCCTATTTTTAATTCAAAAAAATAAAGGTTCCAGAAAATAACACAAGAAATTATTGGGGGTGTGGAAAGATCTCTTAAACAGGACACAAAAAAGGCATTAATCATAAAGGAAAATATAGATAGAATACATTACATAAAAAGTAACAACCTCTCTTTGTAATAATAAAAAAAAAAAAAACCCCAAAAAACACCAGAGAGAGTAAGACGCCAGGCACGTCACAGAGGGAGAAAGTTATCTGATCACAGTGTCAGAAACTGAAGGGGCTGGTATCTCATGCTGCCGACAAGTAACAAGCTCGCCAGCTTCACAGATGCTGGCAGAAGACAGAGACTCCCGAATGAGAAACCAGGGACAGCTACTTTCTCACAAGAATAAAGCAGCCAAGGCAAACAAAGTTTGACTGCCCTGTATCCCGCGGATGTGCGGACACAGACGGCACTCAGCAAGTACTTCTGGAAAGGACGAAGGGCCAGGGAGCACCCTCGCATCCTCGCTCTCCCTTCGCTAAGGAGAGTCTTCCTCCCCACGCACAGGCAGGGCAGGCACTTGGTGGAGTGAACAGTCAAAGACTCTCCACCTACTTATTCAAGCCTCTGCAAACAGGAGAGAAGGAGCAGCACCTACACAGTTGATGAAAGGCATCCATCGTCACCAGTTTTACTAACTATGGAGCCAGAGTGGAAAAGCCACCCTTTAGGAGCATCCCCACCTCTCGCGTCCTCGCAGACCTGCCTGGGCTCTGGCTCAGCGGGGCCTGTCCCTTCGTCTCTTGACTATGCTTCCATGCAGAGGACAGAGGCGGAGGGCTCTTACTTTCTGTCTGTCTAACTGCTGGGTGGTGAGCTGACTGAGTCCCGAGATTTAGATGTGGGACTGAAACACAGGCCTGCACTTGGGGCTCAGGGCCAAAGGCTGCTCCTCAATTTAGCTCCATCAGCAGTGCCTGGTGGGGTTCAGAGGAGAGCTAACAGGAAGAACTGGATCGTCAAATCAGGCTCTCCTGAAGCAGAGACCTCACCCTCTACCAAGCTTCACTAACATTTCAAGTATATAAGCAACCAAGTGACACGAGGGAAGCAGGGACAGCGCTGCGGCTTCCTGCAAGTCTCGTTTGCAGCTTAGGTCTTCCAGCCCAGAGTAATCGACGAGTTCTCTAAGCAAGGTTCATAGTCAGCTCACATGGGAGAGCGCATTTAGGCCACGTCAATCTCCAACATACTCTAGGAAGTCGAACAGCTTATAGGACATTCTCCAGGAAGCCAGGCCTCACCATCCTGCAGATTCTGGGCTGTGTTCACCCGAGGCAATCCTAACCAGGGACATCCTGCACAAAGCATGCCACAAGCAATTCTCCTCTTAGCAAAATGCCTCCGTCTATTTACCACAGAGGTCAGCTAGCAACACATTTAACTGGATCATCTGCCTTCTTTCTTTCGTGGGAGTGTCACCCTGGAAATGAGAAGGGAAATGGATCCCAGGCCAGCCGCCAACTCCTTCCCTAAAGAATAATCACACTCTTGCCCAGACCATTAAAAAAGATGACGTTTTCATCTCCATTACAATACGTTTTTGTAACTATTTCTTGCATTAATGAGATTCTATCATTAGAAAGAACAGTTTTTGATATTTCTAACTACCTGAATAAATGAATGAGTGATTTACTATAATACAGCTATTTGAAAAGCATGTTTTCAAAGACAATTTAATAATTAAAATGTTCATAATAAATGAAGTGGAAAAAATATCAAGTTGTATCACTATGATTTCTATTATTGTAAATACTATATGTAGTGAAGGGAAATAAGTCAGTGAAAGTTTCTTTTAATGAACTGCTTATTTTCTTCTTTATATTTCTTTGTATATTTCAAATGCTTTACGAGATATTACTTTCATGATTAGGAAAAACTATTAGAAAAATATCCTCAGCTTAAACGTTTCTCTGCTGCTTATTCTGTAAATATACCATCTTACACTCACACCCCACCCTTAACCTGAGCAAAGTCAGCTGTCCCTCTTCTTGCTCCCTCTGCACCCACACTACCCCTGTTACCATCTCCTTACCACACTCTATGATAACTGCCCTGAGGACCCTGAGAACAAGGAACCTTCTGTACATATTTTAGTATCTGCAGTACCTAGCAAAATTCCTGACATAAAGTAGATCCTTATTAAATGTTGGATAAAGTAATAAATGCTAATAAAATCTTATTTTCAAGATTGTATTTCACATTGTCAATCCACACCTGAGACATATCCTTATGACTGAAAATACAACTGCTACAAACTACAGCTTTGGATGTCTCTTCAGGCGTCACAATTTCACTTATGTGGATTATTTCGATCTGTAAACTTTTATTGAAAAGTATGTCCTTTGCCCAAATGAATTACGGATTTTTAATCTCAGAACCTCTGACTCTTGCCACTTAAAGCAAAAGGAAGAAAGAAGAGGAGAATTAGTAGTATAGTATTCATAGTGGCTTGCTTTTGTTTTCTGGATTCCACACGTATGACTTAGCATATGACGAAAGTATGAAAAGTTAACTGAATTAATTGAACTTTAAAAAGAAGATACACACATACCTGAAACAGTGGTGGAAATCTTTCATTCTAAGAGAGCTACATGTCCAAAGATTATTCTTCCAATACGAACACATCAAGTTCTGGTCACCAATGATGAAAGAGGAAGGCCGTGCCTCACAGTCAGGAGGTAACCCCTATCTCAGCTGGAGAACATGACAGAAGAGATGGGGATTTTTTTTCTAATGTTTCCTTTAAAACACAATTCTTGCTGTTATAGTACCACTTTTGAGGGATTGTTATCCGGGTGATTTATACAAATTTTCAAAATGTTACCAAATAACCTAAGGTTCCTTTTTCAACGAGTTCACAAATTGGATTTCACTTGTCAAGTAGAAGGAAAACCAGAAGGGGTCAGTATTTTATATGTGATTGATTTCCTCTGAGGAAATGGATGACATGATACATCACTGCAATAAGATACCTATATTATTGTCATAAATCATATTCTTCAGTTCGAGCTTTCCCATCTAAAAATCATGTAAACTTCTTTTGCACAAACATCATGGCTGCTTTCTAAAAACACTAGATGCTTATCATTTTCAGCATATTTTCCCACTGTTTTTCTTAATATAGTTAAATAAAAATGAGGCAAGAGAATCTGACTGTGGAGTATGTACATACATAGTATGTAAGAGAAACGACTGATCTCAGAAATTACTTCGAGAAATGATAATAAAGGTATACTTTCAAATGATACTCCACTAATAGAACTGGCTTATGCTCAATTCTTCCACGTGTTCTTGCCCCACGTTCTCCCTCACCTTCTGCACAGGGTTTTGGGGACAGATGTTTGAGAGAGCTACATACAACTCACACCTTCATGTTTTATAAATTTAATAGAAGATTCTAATTTTTCCACCTTTGTATGGATTAAATCCAAAGTCCTCAGTAAGTGTACAAAGAACTCACATGCTTTGGGACTTTTCTCCTGTTGTCACTGTGTCTTCCAATAAACTTTGCATGCTAAAAAAAAATCAGGATGGATTACCACTTTCATGGCTATGTATAACTCTATACATTTTTTTTTTTCGGTGAGGAACATTGGCTCTGAGCGGACATCTGTTGCCAATCTTCCTCTTTTTGCTTGAAGAAGATTATCACTGAGCTAACATCTGTGCCAATCATCCTCTATTTTATGTTGTATGCCATCACAGCGTGGCTTGACGAGCAGTGCTACGTCCACACCTGGGATCCAAACCTGTGAATTCTGGGCCACCGAAGCAGAGCACGTAAACTTAACCACTATGCCACCAGGCTGGCCCCATAAATTAATTTTTTAAAGAATTCTAAAAAGACTATTACATATCTACTAACATTACTCCTTTTAAAAAATTTAACATCAAGAAACTTCTATTAAATAAAGTATCGATTGTCATTTAAGTATCACATTCATAATATTGCAAGGTTAATATTTGGTTTTAGTATTGTGGTTTCAAAATCTGAAATTCTGAACACTCCGCAGGCTTCCTCCTTGATGTGAGCAGAAATGATTTCCAGTAAGGACACAAACACACAGCCATGGCAGGCAGAGGGTGCCTCTGAACACCACGATCAGCAGACATGCAGGCACAAGTCTTGCCTCCCACAAAACAGCACTGTCGGAAGGCTGTCCTTATTTGCCTCTCAGCCTCCTTGGGCTCCTCTCTCCTTCTGACCTGCCTCCTGCCCCCAGGACCAGGCCTGGCGGTCTCTGATCCGTGCCTCCTAACTGTTCTTTGCAGGTGCAAGCGAGGAGCTGAGATCACCCCTGCAGCCCGCTGACCAAACTCAGACACACCATGCATCTCTCTTGCACAGGTCCACACTGAAAACCTTCCCTTCTCACTGTGAAACAAAAGGACTGCCTTTCGCCAAAGGAAGGGAAAGCAACAGCTCAGCGAGGGGGTTAAGAAGAAGGTGAGAGAAATCTCTTGGTCTGTGATACAGCGAGAGAGCCAGCCCGAGGAGAAAAGTACTAGTCTTTTTGTTTTCCATTTTTTTCGAGCCAGGGGCAGGAGATAAAAGAGAGGCTGTGCTGGTACCATCATTTTTCCCTTCGCCGTTTTAACCCCCAGATTTGTAGACATCAGGGAATTAGAATCACTTTATGCATCTCCAGCCTGGATTTCTGCGCCTTCCCCCTCCTCATCACAGTCACACAGCCCAGGGCCTGAAAGTTTCAGCTGCTTCAGGTAGCTCTGAAGCCCCTCGCACAGACCAGGCAGCAGAGCAGCTGCTCAAGGAGAAGACTGCAGGATGGCTGGCAGGATGGTCTTTCCAAACACATACAGTGCATGAAGGTCTACACTCGTGACTGAGAGGTTGGTTTTGCACCCTGTCAACTTGCTACTAAAGTGATGTGGTACTAAAGACACTCCCTTTGGGGAGTAGGATGACGGGAGAGTGGAGTGGTCACCAAAGAAGAGCCTTGGGTGTCAGGGCACAGGAAGGCGCCTGTGTGAGGCTTAGGTAGATGCATGGCCTACGTGATGATGACTGAAATGCTGTCTGGTGTTAAGGGAAACGTATTAAATGGAGAAAAACTAAACTAAAGCCATGTGTGGTTGTGCAAAAGCAGTACCAACTGAACTGCTTTACATTTACAGCTAATTACCATGCAGCACAATAATGATTTTATCATTTTTGTCAGATTGACTTTGCTATAAATTTAAATGCAGACATAAATTCTAAATACTCAGGCCTTGTAATTTACTGCTTTTAAACAATTATTTACTGAATCCCTTCTATATGGTGGACACCAAACTATGTATTGGAAATAAAAATAAGACTGAAACTTGCTAAAAGACTGGATCTTAAAAGTTCTCATCACAAGAAAAAAACATTTTGTACAAAAAAAAGCACACTAAGACAATCCCTGCTCCCACGAGGCCCACAGTCTTGTTGAGGAGGAGACAGCACCCAACAAACGTGAAGCAGAGAATTAAATCATCAGTGTAGGTGTAAATGACGGCAAGGACATGAGGCAGTACCAACACCAGGCCCAGGAAGTCAGGCAAGGCTTCGATAAAGAGATGTCAGAGCTGATTACTGAGGAACCAGGAGAGTTGCCCATCCTTCCCCAGAGGGAGGAAGAGTTAGAGGAAGAACTCTTAGGCAACAGGAAGAGGAAATGCACTGAGCTCAGAAACGAAACACCATGTAGAGAGTCCAAGGAGCTGCTGCGTCGGAACTAACGTGGGGGGAGTCCTGAGATGGTGAAGCTAGTGAGGCAGGGAGGAACCAACCAAAAGAGGACTCGAGGATCACACTAAGGAGTCTGAGACCTAAATGGTGACAGCAAACCACTGCAGGACTTCAAAAAGCAGAACGACATGATCAGATCTACATTTCAGGTCAGATTTCGTTTTACCAGAGAGTGAAGCAGAGGTCACAGTTGGAGACACGCAGGGCAGTTGGAGCCCATTGTGGTGATTTAGGTCACAGATGTTGGGGGCTCAGGTTAGGCTACTAAGGACAGAGACCTGGATGGGCTTGAGAAATAGCCAACAGGTACAATGAAGCATCTCTGTGACTGACTAGGTAGAGGAGAGAGGGGGGTTGGAGATGGATTTCAACTTAGGCCAATGTAACTACTGAGCTGGAGAAGAGAGGAACAGAGGCAGTTTGGTGGGTTTCTGTCTTGAGTTTTCCTTTTGTTGATTTTCAAGGGGACAGGAAAGCATTAGAAATTATGAGTTCCCTCTTGACAAACTGAGTTTTACATGTCTCAGGGGCTTCCAAATGGAGATCTCTGATAGGTAACGGAGCATACATGTCTGAAGCTAAGGAGGAGATCTCAGCTTAGATGTATATTTGGGAGACGGCACTTTCTATCAGTTGAAGCCATCAGAGAGGGAGAGAAGGCAGCCAACATCAGCAGCCTATGGAAATCCAAAATTTATGGGATAAGCTGATTAAGAACAAATTAAGAAAAACAGGTAGAAGAAACGCAGGAAGGCATATGATCACAAAAATCAAGGGAAGATAATATTTTAAGAGGGCGCAAACAGTCAAAGCCAAATGCAACATAGTGTGCACCGGTACAGCCATTTTAGAGAACAATTCAGTTTAAGCAAGAAAAATGTTAATATGTGTGTCCAATGAGACAATTAAAGGATAGTTTGTATAAGTGAAAAAAGGACATGAAGTAAATATCCAAAAACAGAGAATTAAATGGAATATGATAGTCTGACCCTACCGAATATTTCACAGAAGTCAAAGAAAACAAAGTACATCTATAAGGAAAAGACTTTAAGAAATGTTAAGTACAAAAAAGAGCAAGTTACACAACAATATAGACACAGTGATAGCAGTTATTTTTAATGTATTTCTCTATGTATACACAGTTGAAGAAAAGCTATAGATGGCGCAGTCCTGGTGGCCTGGCAGTAAAGTTCAGTGTGCTCCACTTCAGCAGCCCAGGTTCAGTTCTCGGGCACAGACCTACACCACTTGTCTGTCAGTGGCCATGCTGTGGCAGCAGCTCACATACAAAAAGAGGAAGATCAGCGGATGTTAGTTCAGGGCATATCTTCCTCAGCAAAATAAAAAAAAAAAAAGGAAAAGAAAAGCTATAGAAAAAGTTTGGAAGAATGTACACCCAGCTGAAGTCCAATAGTTAACCCTTGTGAAGAAAGCTGGTATTTGTTTGGGTTTGTGGACAAAGGGGCCTTTTGCTTGATTTGTATCATTTGAGTTTTTTTACAATGAAAATGTTTCCATGTAATAGTTGTAGAATAAAATATATTTTTAAAATACCATCGAGATCAAGTAAAATTAAAATTGAAGAATATCCATTAAAAAATATCAATTTAACTTATCAATTTAGTAACTTTAATAAGCATAGGTGTGGAAGACTAAAGGGAACAGAAGATAGATAATGTTGAATTGAGAGAAAATGGCAAGAAAAGTAGTATTACAGAACATAAAACAGAGAAAGCCTGGTAATGGATAGGAAGAAAAAGAAGTGAGGGGAGGATTTTTATGAGAGAGAAAAGAAAAATGATCTTCTCAGGAAGCCTGGTTGCTAAGAGTTTAAAAAAAGACTAGAGGTCACAATGCTAAGCGGAGGTCATAAGATGCAGCATCTGCTCTGGGGGGCGTAAGAACAGCAAGGCTCGGAGCAGCACGAGGAATTAACTGAGGAGTCAGAGCAAGAGACTCGGGTGAGAAAAAGGACAGAGCCAGCTCAACCAGCATCCCAGGCTCACAGCCAGCAGGCAGGAGGGAAAGGTGCACAGAATTCGCAAACTGTCCCCTGGTGGCAGCAGATGAAAGGCACCTGCCGGAGGAGGAATGTCTGGAAGAACCTGCCGGCACGTACGAGCTAGAACCAGCACAACGAGCTAACACACTGCCTGTACAGGAGGGCCATCAGCACTGGCTGTGCCGCTCAGGGACCGGCAGGCGTTCGCCGTGGACCGCTGAGAAGGCGGACATGGACCCGGAGCCAGCAGAGCAGGTGCACCGCCCGCACCCTCACTCCACAAAGGAGCAGAGAGGACGCGGTGTCGCTTAACTAGACCTGACACAGCTCGGCACGTTCGCCGTGGACCAGTCAGAAGGTGGACATGGACCCAGAATCTGCAGAGCTCGTGCACCGCCCTCGCCCTCACTCCACGAAGGTGTCGCTTAACTAGACCTCACACAGCTCAGAGAATTCCTGTTAAGTACTGAACAACAGGAACCACTTGGGAGTAGGATAAAAGGAGAAATCTCTTTTGAAACCAGGATGGGATGTCCCAAAATGCCTCTGTTCTCAAGGAAAACAAGTACCTCTTGGTGGTCATGCTCTTCTGGAAAATTCTTAGAGGGGCGATGAGTGCTAACAACAAACCACAACTTCCTAGGAGGCTAGCTCATCCAGAACAACGTGGCCGCTGCCAAAAGGTGCCTCCTGGCCCAAAGCAGCTCCTACAGCGCTGCTCAGAGTCAGTGAAAGCACAGGTGATAAACCCAGGCTTAGGGTGGTCCCGAGGTGCAAACAACCCCAAGCCTCAGGTAAGTGCTCTGCGCCCTTTAAAGGACCAGGCACAGCAAAACTCCATTTCATTCAGGGGCAGGGCGGGGGCAGCGGGACAGGACAGCACAAAGGCTGGAAGGGAAAGGCTGAGAATTTTCCGGGTGCAGCGTCTGGAGGCATGACGACTGACCCCACGCAGGAGACCATCATTTGGGGGCTGCGTTTTGCCCAGCCTATGTAAATTACCACAGGACCAAGGTAAACCCCATGTGGAGACCTCTCACCACAGAAGCCCTCTCTGCAGCACAGGCAGACTCCTCCTCTGGCTTATCCTGCAGGCCGCCTTCTGAGCATCAGGAGAGAACAGCCAGCTCCGATCGTTTGAACACGGAGCATCAACCAGCACCTGAAACAAGGACAGTAAGGTAAATCTGCGCTGAAAATACACTCTCAGACACAGCGTGCACAGGGAAGCTACGTAAACCCGTGACAAAAACTGCAAATACACATGGACGTTTCCCTAGTAGCTGAAAACACACCATGGTAAATCCTTCTTTATGATATTTGTTCACTAACACTTTTCAAAAAAATGTCCTGTGCACTCTCAGTGCTTGGTTTTTTGGGAGGAGAGCGAATGGGAGGACCAAAAGACTACTAACATTTCACATTCTTGACAACTACAGTAAAAACTTTTACAAAAGTTACTCATTTGAAACAGACATTACTACTAGTACTCCTGAATTCTCAACATTTTTAAAAATGTTTCAACTTCAGTTTCCTGAAATGCTCCTTTTCTTTACCTGTCATACTCTGATACGAAATGTTAGCAAATTAAAGCAATACAGGGCAATTGTGTGTATGGACCCCAATCACAGCTTATCTTTTCCTGAGAATCTCTGAGGTACTGGGAAATAAAAACATTCTGTAGTTCCCAATCCCACAGTGGCTGCTTCCTCTGAGCCATGCTGACCACCCAGTGAAAACCGCATCCATGCTCCCATTATCAGTTTCCCATGGCGCTGAGAAATGGCATCCAGCCACTTCTGGAAGCAGGTGGAAAACAAGAGGCAACCTAACGGTGGCATACTGAGAGACATCAGCGCGTCACAACGTCATGAAGGCACCTTGTCAAAAGTTTCAGGCTGGGCGTCCCCCACGTCTCTGCCGTCCGACTGAGACACTTTAATCCCATTCACCAAAGGCTGTGGGATGAAAGATTCCAAGGTCTGCATCAGCCACTTCAACCTCAAATGATCGTATTCGTTGCAATGAAGATAACCTAAAGGATTAAAAGTTTTAATATGAATGCAAAGACACTGTTAAATTTCCACTTTTGATCAAATAAATTTCAGAAAGAAATCAGCTCACCCCAATTATGCAGAAATAGGACTCAGAGGTAAACATCGTGATTATTTTATGCTTTAAAAGCAGAAACACACACACACACAGCATAAAACATGCACAGCAGTCAGGCCGGCACAGTCTCTCAAAGGCTCCCACCATCTACTCACTCAAATCTAATTTTGTGAGGCAAAAACCTTTAGAGAATTATGGATTCCTAAAGATATGCCATACAACCAATTCCTCAGACCCATTCTTCCCTACAGCTCTTAAGAGTAGACGATCTATTCGATCATCTATCGAGCTCCTTCCAGGACAGAAGGCCTTCATTTTAAATAAAGGCAGGCATGTGGAATGTGGAAAAAGCACGTGCAGTGCTCCTGGCTCTGTGGTTCAGACAGACAGGCTCTAATGATGAGCTAAGAGACTTGTGGGGGAGTTCCTCAGCCCTCCTCAAGAGCCTCAGTTTCCTCACCTGTACAATGGGGACTGCACCTAGTGAAGGGCTCAGAACACACCACCCCAAATACGCTGCTCTGGTACACTGATTATTTTGAGTTAAAGATACCTGAATAACAGCAAACACAGGAATGGCATTTGACCTTCCTTTCTCCTCCTGAAAGCAGGAGATGGACTCACATGGGAAAGATACCCTTCCTATTCCAGAGGAAAGAAACATTCTTTAATTTTTTTTTTATGTCTTCCTTTTGGGGGCAGGGGGGAGGAAGATTGATTGGCCCTGAACTAACATCTGTTGCCAATCTTCCATTTTTTTCTTTCTCCCCAAAGCCCCAGTATGTAGTTGTATATCCTAGTTGTAGGTCATTCTGGTTCTTCTATGTGGGACACCGCCACAGCATGGACTGACGAGCAGTGTGTAGGTCTGCACCCAGGATCCCAACATGCGAACCCTGGGCCACTAAAGTGGACATGTGAACTTCACCATTCAGCCAGGGCTAGCTCCAAAAGATTCTTATCACCAGAGACAGGGAGTCAAGGCCAAGAGAAATCCATACAAACAGACCTTGCTAAAAATAACTCTTCCTTTCTTCTCCCCATCTGTTTCAGTTACTTTTCCACAAGTGGCACTGTTTGTTCAACCTGGTATATGAGCACTGAGGCCTAGCTACTTCTTCAGGTCTTCATTTTCCTGGGGTGACTCCCCTAACCGGTAAAATTTTATTAAATAAAATTTGTATGCTTTCCTCCTGTTACTCTGTTTTATGTCAGTCCCAGCTGGAAACCCTAAGAGGACAGAGGAGAAATTTTACCTCCCCTATACTCGCTACCTTACAAAGTGGTTGCTAAGACTCAATGCGATCCTTCAGTAACATATCTAGCATAGTACTGTAAAGCAGTGACTACAAATGTTTATAATAATTACTAACAATTCTTGTGTCTTTATCTTGTGCCAGGCATAGTCCTAAGACTTTCCATGTAGCAACATATCTGACCCTCATAAGCCCATGGCGCAGAGGCCTTCAGTAATACTCCTGTTCTACTGATGGAGACTCGGGCCAAGAGTGAAGTGCTTGGCCAGGTTCACAGGGCAGGAAGCCCAGACCTGAGTCCAGAGCCTACCTCTCACCACAGACACATGGCCCCTCGGCAGACAGGGCACCTCACTCCCTCATAAGACAGTCTTGTTTTCCTTTATTTAAACATATAGTTATTTATTTATAAATATTTACATACTTCTTACATAATAAAATTACACACAATATGTGTTTACAAAATATATACCTAAATACAAGCATATTTTTTAAAATGCATGAAAGTATAAAGGAAGAATATCAAAAATTACCTGAAACCCACCGTCTTCAGGTAACCACCATTTAACATTTTGATAAACAATCATACCATATCTCTTCAAGCATATAAGCCACACATAAAATTTATATAAATGCAATTTTATTTTTCTAGTATCACTTTTTTTTTTAGATATGCTTTTTTTGGTGAGGAAGATTCGCCCTGAGCTAGCATCTGTTGCACATCTGTTTTGGTTTTCCTCCCCAAAGCCACACAGTGCATAGCTGTATATCCTAGTTGCAAGGCCTTCTAGTTCTTCTACGGGGGATGCCACCACAGCATGGCTTGATGAGCAGTGTGTAGGTCCACACCCAGAAACTGAACCAGTGAACCCAAGGCCACTGAAGCGGAACGTGTGACCTTAACAACTACACCACCGGGTCAGCCCTTGAAGTATCAGTTTTTCACCTTATTCTTCAACCGCCCCCTTCACCAACTGCCCAACTATCCCATCAAAAGAAACCTCTACTATCAACCTGACATATATGTGCTTATATGATTATATGCCCAGGATTACATTTACACAGTTCTCTGCTTCCTTACTCTTCACTTATCCCAACACTTCAAAGGAAACACCACCATGTCAACTGGCACAGAGACACATAGTCTCTAAAGGTGCTAACAGTACGTGCAGTGGTGTCCTCTGCTCAAGCATTGCCAGGGGCTGGGGCTCACACTGCTGTCACTGACAGCAGCAGTAGCTGAACATCTTTCTACAGCTGTCCTGTCATCTGTGCTTTATTATTATGGGACATTACCAGAGGAGCAGCGAGGTCTGAGTAGGGGAACATTTAGTTTTAGCAAGTACAACTGCCTTGTCCCTCCACCAAACTCCTGCAGAAGTAAGCGCTGTTGGTCTGATATGGGACGTGATACTGGAGCACAGCCCTTCATTTCTCACACAATGGAGCATCTCTGAGACTGCCTATTTGCTGTTAAGTTTCACTTTCCTGTCAACTGCCTATTCTTACCCTTTGCCCTTTTCTACCTATTGCACTATTTATACTTTTCTTATTAAGGTGAGACCTATTTCCTTAGTATAGCTCTTAACCCTTTATCTGCCATCTGATTTGCAAATGTTTCCTAAACTGTCTTCTGAATTTATTTGTAGATCTTTTTTAATACATAAGTTTCACAATTTTTTGTAGTCAATCATATCACTTTTATAATTTCTAGGTTTTCTGGTCTTATTTAAGGTGGTCTTTTCAACATAAAATTCATGCAGGCCACATTTGGCATCACCCTACACAGAACAGGAACCTCCAGTGGCCAAGAGGGCAGGCTGACATCCTCTTTCCTAGAAGGCCTGTGGTGGCTCACACAGCTGGTAACTCAGTACGAGAAGTTGAGACTCACATTGGGCAGGTGCAGGAGCCGTTCTGGCCTAAAAGCCTCATGTCCCACAGGAGCCAACACCTCTTCTAACAACTGCAGAGGCACAGCATCCAGGGTCCCCACAGGAACATCCCGATTACAGTGCTTCACTGCACTCAGGAAGACCCCAAGCAAGGTCTCAAGGGGTTAATTGGTCTTTCTTTCAGGGCACGTGCATTTTACCAATCAGAATCATTTTTATCATATGCAACGTTGCCTAGAAACACAGTGACAGTCTCTGTCAGGTTACCAGGGAAACAAGCTAGAGAACTAACTGAAGATGAAATTCTAACGTCAAGGGGGAAAAAATCTCTGTAAACCCTTTGCTCAAATACATATACATATGTATGACCGTATGAGTGTGTATATACATCTACGTATCTATACGTATCTATACATACGGTGCTGTTGTCTCTGATCGTCTATCCACTGGTAAAAACTTTCAATGACTTCCCATCATCCACTGAATAAAATTCAAACACCTAGCCTTTAATTTCAGGTCTGTGACAGGGAGGCCTCAAGACAACCTTTCAATTTCAACCTCCCACCATCTCACCAACACGCTCTGTGCTCCAGCAGATGTGGCTGACGAGCCCACTTCTCAGCCACTCTGCACCTCACCTCCGGCGTGTGCCATATTCCACCTGGTGCGAGAGGTGTTCATGCACACTGCTTCCTCCCTACCACCCGGCCCACGTCTCCACACGGAAGAGGGTCAGGAGATGCAGCAGTTTTGTTAGGGGCAAAGAAGCAGAAAACCAGCTTCAAGCTGCATTTGCTTAGGAAGTGCGCTTCTTAATTTAGTTCACGTTTCTCTCAGGTGCTTTTGGGAGATTCGCTGATGTGGCTGTGGAGACAAGCGTGGCTGCAGGGCAGGCAGGCCCACCCCAGTATCTGATCAGCCTTGTGGAGCCCCGGCTCCAGGTGAATCAGCTCTGGGAGGCTCCACTCAGCAGGCTCCAGCTCTGCCTTCTAATCTGCCTTTTCAAGAAGTGATGAACGTGGATATGCAAGTTCCTCAGGTTAGGCACGTGCTCCCAAGTGAAAGGCTGGCTTCACTGCTCAATTCACTGTCTAGGTTTCCACTCTTTCAGATGCTGACCACTGAGCACTTGGAGATCGTTGATGCATTTAGAAAGGTTTTGTTGGGCGGGCCCCGTGGCTGAGTGGTTAAAGTTCCACATGCTCCACTTCGGTGGCCCAGGTTCACGGGTTTGGATCCTGGGCTCAGACCTACTCAACTCACCGGCCACCCTGTGGCACTGTCCCACATACAAAAAAGGAGAGGAAGATGGGCACAGATGTTAGCTCAGGGCTAATCTTCCTCAGCAAAAAGAAAACTTTTTTTTGGTTTTCCCTTAACATTAGATCCTACATATTTTAGTGGTTTCAGCAGGAGGCTGGGTTAGGATACCCAGCTGGTCATACCAGAGGACACGGAAGTCTTATTATGTCCACATCCCTTCCAGCTCCACACCCAACATCCCATGCCTTGCAGAGAGCCTGTGCTCATTAAATACAGCTGACAACTGAAACACAGCATTATAATAAAAGACATTTAAATCGCTAAAACTGAAAATCAGGGCAGCTTTTCATTAAATTATAGCTTTAGTCAAGATTCTCCGTTCAGCATTTTAAAATATCTCTCAGCTGAAATATAGGTTTGTGCTATATATTGTGGTTTGGCCTAGATACAGATTTTATTTGAAATAGTTTTAGATTGGTTAAACTTCTAAAAATATGCAATACAAAGCATCACAATCCAAGTTTCATATATATACTAAGACCTACTACATTGAGGTAGAATTAATGTCATGTTTAAATTGTCAAAAATAAACCAAATCTTGGTATCTTTTCATCTAAGCAGGAAAGGGGTGAATTTAATAAAAACTAAGCCTTGAAAAAGTCATCGAAGCTTTACATCGACAGATGACAGCCTTTGGTCCACGGAAAGAAACTAAAACTGGCAGTTTCATTCATTAATTTATTTTGGTACACATAACTCAGTAAAAACAATTCTGCCTACTTTCAGTTCTGCTGATTATTCCTTGGAGCCAAAAGCCATAATGATGATTGTTTTATGTCCCTCAGTGCAAAAATTGGAACAATGACACTGTCCATCCACTATAAGTACTATGAAGGCTAATGGTAAGGTTCCCTGAATCACCTGGAAGCAATGTTACAGATTCACAGAACAAACTGTTAACAACAAACTGACAACAGATTAAACACAACAGGTCAAAATACACTTGAGAGTACCGCTTCAAGGTTCTGTCTGCTAAGCACCTGTATGGACTGGGCACAGGGCTCCAGCTGCAGATAGAGGTAAGTGGGAGCCTGTCCCATGCTCAGCAAGCTCTCTGAGGGAGGAATCTGGGCAGGTCAGCAGCTGCATAACACTGGAGCCTGCAGAACAGTCAGGAGCACGTGACTGAAATCTGAGTTCAGACCCCAGCTCTGCCACCTAGCTAGGGCAGTTTAGTTAACTCTCTGTGTCTCAGTTTCAACTCTAACGTGGGGATAACAATGCCCAACTAAGAGGGTTGCAGAGCTAAATAAGATCATGTACACCAGTGATAGTCACACTGGGTTCTTCAGAGTCCTAGCACTTCCGAAAGATGTTTGTCTGGAAATACAACATAAGATGGGGAAGCAGACTACTAAAAAGTGTTTGAAAAACAAAGATTTAGGCAATGTGATTAATACAGTCCTTGTACATCCGAAGTGTTCCAAAATGGTCACTGTTTTTATTCTTACCAAAAAGGAGGGGCACCTAACGCAGGGAGCTCTGGGAAGGCAGTCCAGGAGGGTTGATTCCTGAGTGAGAACCTGAAGAATGGGAAGGAAGTCGCAGGGAGAGAAAGGGAAAGCCGTTCCTGTCAGTGAGAGCAGCAGGAGGAAGACAAAAGCAACTCAGGAAAGAAATGGTCTTTCTGATCTTTTCCACCACCAGAGCAGACTCGATGTCCACAAGGGATTACTGGCAACAAAGAGAATTTCACACCTGGAGGGATCTGGCTCTCAGCAAGAAAGCAGATCAACCCTAAAGACTCCACCAAAAACTGTTAGAATTAATAAATGCATTCAGTAAAGTGACAGGACACCAAGTCAACACAGAGAAACGTGTGGCGTTTCTATACACTAAAAGTGAACGATCAGAAAGAAAAACTAAGAAAACAATCTCATTTACAATTGGATCAAAGAGAATAAAATACCTATGAACAAATCTAACCAAGAAGTTGAGGGGGCTGGCCCCCTGGCCGAGTGGTGAAGATCATGTGCTCCCATTCGGTGGCCCAGGGTTTTGTCGTTCAGATCCTGGGCACAGACATGGCACTGCTCATCAGGCCACGCTGAGGCGGCATCCCACATAGCACAACCAGAAGGACCTGTGATTAGAATATACAACTATGTACTAAGGGGCTTTGGGGAGAAGAAGAAGAAGAAGAAAAAAAAAAGAAAAAGATTGGCAACAGATGTTAGCTCAGGTGCCAATCTTTAAAAAAAAGACGCTGAAAGACCTGTACACTGAAAACTACAAGACACTGATGAAAGCACTGAAGATGACACAAATAAATAACGAACAAGTGAGACTACATCAGACTAAAAAGCTTCTGCACAGCAAAGGAAACCATCAACAAATGAAAGGGCTACCTACAGAAGGGGAGAAGATATTTGTAAATCATACATCCAATAAGGGGTTAATACCCAAAATACATAAAGAACTCATACAACTCAACAACAAAAACCAAACAACTCAATTAAAAAATGGGCAGAGGACCTAAATAGACATTTTTCCAATGAAAATATACAAATGGCCAACAGGTAAAAGATAGTCAACATCGCTAATCAGGGAAATGTAAATCAAAACCACAAGGAGATATTACCTCAGACCTGTCAGAATGGCTATTATCAAAAAGACAAGAAATAAGTCTTGGTGAGGATGTGGAGAAAAAGGAACCCTCATGCACTGTTGGTGGGAACTGGTGCAGCCAGTATGGAAAACAGTATGGAGGTTCCTCAAAAAATTAAACACAGAACTATCATATGATCCAGCTATTCCACTCCTGGGTATTTATCCAAAGAACAGGAAAACACTAATTCGAAAAGATATATACACTCCTGTGTTCACTGTGGCGTTATTTACAATAGCCAAGATACAGAAACAACGTAAGTGTCCATCGATGGATGAATGGATAAAGATGTGGTATACAGATATATACACACACATAAGCACACAATGGAATACTACTCAGCCATGAAAAAGAGTGAAATCTTGCCATTTGCAACAACATTGGTGAACCTCGAGGACATCATGCTAAGTGAAATAAGTCAGACAGAGAAAGACAAATGTCACACAGTGTCACTCATTTGCAGAATCTAAAAAACAAACAAAACAAAATCAAACTCATAGATACAGAGAACTTGGTGGTTACCAGAGGAAGGGGGTTGGGGGGTGGGCGAAAGCGGTGAAGAGGGTCAGTCGCAGGGTGACAGATGGTAACTAGACTTATGGGGATAACCACTTTGTAGTGTATACACATGTCAAATTATGATGTTGTACACCTGAAACTTAAATTTAAAATAAAGAGAAAGCTGATCAAGCCACTCCACCATGCTCGGTCATTCTTAGTACATTAATGCTTTCTCATTTAGAATCAGACTTGTTTGCTCTTTTTCAAGACCAGGAGACCAGGACATTACAAGGCTATGTTGACAAAAACAAAACAAAACCATGACCAACAATCCATCACTGTGCTAACAGGTGCAAGCAAAAGAGAAGTAGATTAATGTTTTTAATCTTCCTAAAATATGAGCTTTTTAATCATTCAAAGCTGTAAGCCTCTTGGCCCAGAATAAAGGCCAGAACTGATCTAAAGAATTTGGAGTATAAACGAACATTTAGTGCAGGCATCAATTTAAGTTTTGCTTATATAAACTTTTCTAGCGTTGCCTCTGCATTCTAAATTCAGGCAATATAGCTAACCTACTTTGGGCTTTGAGCATCAGTGTGAAGGCACGTGTACTTCTTAGTAAGCCATTATCATTAGCCTGCTTGTACGAACAGCTACTTTACTTGGAATCCTGCCTGGCCTTCACTGCCCTTCACAGCAAGATTCTCCTCCACTTCAAACTCCTGGCGTACATCGGTTTGCCTCTGGACTCCTGACCAAACCACCTTTCCTACTATAAGCATGTGAAATATTTAGTCTAGTAATGAGGATAATTTAGGATTAAAATGCCCTCTCTTCAAAATGGTACCCAAATTTGACAAATTTACCTTTTACAACACTAAAAATTCTATATTCAAAATTGAGTTAGCAGCCAAAATAAGAATACTGTCAAAGAACAAAGGAGTGAAAGTAAAAACAAACACTCCTGATAATACATGATTCCATAAAACTTCAGCTCAAATAATAAAAATAACCTTAAAAAATAATCTCTCTTGCTGTGATTTCTTATATAAAAAGGACAGCAAGTTTCAGTAACAGAGTTTAAACCACAACTCTAAACACACAGTATGTTATCTCCTGAATATATGGTTGATAACATATTTGTACCAATGCCTCAACAACTGGATTCACAGTCCTTGTAGAAGCTTTTGTAATCTACTCCCACAGGCAATGCTCTCAAATGAAGATATAAATTAGCAATCCTCAGACTGGGATTTGCCTGCCCTGGGGAGACGAACAACGTTCTCAGGGATGAGCCAGCTCACATGGTTCTAGATTAATTTTCAGGTCCTCAACTTCCTAAGGAGAACAGCTCTGGTCAGGTGGTCAGGGATCTCCTTTCACAACGGCCTGTCCCCAACTTTACAAACGAGGAGCAAGCTCCCCCCGTCCAGAATCTTAGCACAGCAATCGTGCTGGGTGTGGAAACCACCAACGCACCAGACAAGGCAGGTCAGCACGTCAGTGCCGAGCTGGGAAAGGAATGAGTCAGACAACTGGAGACAATGGCTTTTGTGACAGACGGTTTCCAATGCCTTGCCATCCACAAAATCAAAACTAGACCCAAAGAGTGCGCACCTAGTTACCATTACAGTTACACTTGATGAAAGATATCTATGTGATTTGTGTGTAAGTCGGGAGCTTAAAGAACTCGTGAAACTCCCACAGCACAATTCCCACCGTTTCCATCTTCTTATCTATGTGAACAACAGCACCTGTATTTATAAAAACAAAACCATCACACAGGCCAACAAAGCCCAGACAGAACTGATGCTGAACCCTGTCTCTTGGAGCCATAACCAACATTCATCTAGGGAAACCTAATAATTAAAAAAAGTCTCATCGTCTCACTAAGAAAATAATTTACGACGAATGTCAACTCATTACCTTTAACAAATATTTATAAAAATGCACATTACATTTCATCGTTTTTGTTCTACTAACAATAGTAACAATAACTCACTTCCAAAGAACTTTTCAAATCTTTTAACTTACATTGTCCAATACCATATCGATTTGCCACAGATGGCTGTGAGCTTGAACGTGGCTGGTCCAAACTGAAATGTGCTATAAGTGTAAAATACCAATTTTGAAAACTTTGTAATAAAAATATCTCATTAATAATTTTTATTTTGGTTACATGTTGAAATAATACTTTGGATGTATGGGGTTATAATGTATTATTAAAATTAATTTCACCTCTTTCCATTTTTCTTGAGACTACTCAAAAATTTTAAAGTATATATGTACTTCACATTATATTTGTATTGGACAGAACTGCCTTAGAATCTTATGGTCCATTGACACAAAAAATGATTTTAAATGTCTATGTTTTTGTTGCATAGAAGTATGACAAGGATATCAACACAGGACTCTCAAGTAAAAAAGTAACAAGAAAATTAGAAAATCTTTGCCACTGGCTTAATAAAATTCAAATTATCTGACAGATTTGTGTTCACAAAATGTTGTAGTTTTGTTCCCAATATCTGTTAAAATTAAGTAGCTGAAAAAAAAACATTGTTTACACTGATTTCCTCAGCTAAAACGTCCACTCTTCTCCACACTGTCTTAGCCTCCAGCCTGCAAACTCAATGTCACACTTCTCCCCACACACATCAAGAGTACTTGCAGCACTGCCAACTGCTGCGGGAAAGCACGCTACCTGGGTCCGCACACTGCAGCAGGGCGATCGACTTGCCCCCGGGAGCAGCACACAGATCCAGAACCTTCTCCCCATCCCTCAACTCCAGAGCCAGCACTGGGAGGAGAGAGGCCGCATTCAGGAGATAGTATTTTTTTAGGTTTCCAACTTGGTGTCTTTCTGAAGGCATCCTGCCCGCAGTTGCGCTAAGGTAACACTTCATGGATTTAGGACAGTGGGGTAAAGATCCTTGGAAGACGGTGCGATAGCCCCTCAAACGTAAAGCCTCTTCCAGGTTGAAAGGATAATTGAATCGGTTTAGAAGGACAGCATACTGCCAGCAGCAGGGCGATGTTAGTACGTCCCTAGAAACAGAAACAGAACAAATATTATTATCACTCCCACTGACGCAACTCTGCAACTTAGTGGAGTGAATGTGGTCCTCGTTTTCCACTTCACTCTCCTGTGACCTGCAGGGCAAGGGTCATACTTCTGACTCCTTTTGCCTTAGCTCCAATGCAGCTCAACTTAGCACTGTGATGATCCTGTCTTTAAAAGTTTGGTATTTTCGAGTGAGGTAAGCATCATGGTGGAGTAAACTTTCCCAGTAATCCTCCCCCTCCAACATACAATGAAAAAACATTCTTACTCCAACAGAACACATACAAACACAACACAAAAAACATCGAAGAGACCTATGCAGCCATACCAGTGGGCAGAGAGGCTGGAGCCCCCCTTGGAGGAGGTGGAATGGGGTAAGACAAAACTTTGCCATCCCCCAAAGCCTGCAATCCAGGACTGCCAGAGGCCTCCGAGAGGGAAGGAATGGGGGAGGGGACGTTCATTTGAGGGAACAACAAGCATCCTGGAAGGCCCTCACAGCCTAGAGGGAAGCCCTCTATAGGGGCGAGAGCTTTCATGAGGGGTGACCTTATCAAGCCAACACCCCAGGAGAGCAGAGGAAGAAAACTCCTAGAGCACAGAGGAGAAAGCACCCCTCCCCCCACCTGCCCACCAGGCTCCACCATGCTGAAGGCACAGGGCTGATAACACATGGCTCCCCACCCCTAAGAAGTGGCGATACGCAGTAACTGCAACCAAATAACACCAGGGTGCATAAAAAGAGCCACCAACATTACATCAAATCTCCGGACCAGAGGGAAAATGACGATTACCCAGGATTCAGTCCTGAGGACACAGAAATATGTGATCTAAGTGACAGTGAATTCAAAATAGCAATCATCAAAAAACTCAATGAGGTAAAAGAGAATGTAAAGAAACAATTCAACGAGTTCAGGAGCTACTTCACAAAAGAGATTGAAACTATAAAGAAGAATCAATCAGAAATATTGGAGATGAAAGTCACAATGGAAGAGATAAAACAAAATATGGATTCCCTGAATGCTGGTGTGGACATCATAGAGGAGCGAATCAGCATAATTGAACACAGACATGTTGAAATGCTCCAGACAGAGGAGAGAGAACTAAGACTAAAAACAAATGAAGAAAGTCTCTGAGAACTATCTGACTCAATGAGGAAATACAACATAAGAATTATAGGTATTCAAGAAGGAGATGAGAAGGAGAATGCAGCAGAAAGTGTGTTCAAAGTAATAATAGCAGAGAACTTCCAAAACGTGGGGAAGGAGATGGAAATCCATGTGAAAGAGGTTTCCAGATCTCCTAGATACGTCAGTGTAAAAAAGACCTACTGCAAGGCATATAGTAGTAAAACTAGCAAAAAAGAATGACAAAGAAAGTATACTAAGGGCAGCAAGGCAGAAAAAAATAACCTGCAAAGGAACCCCTATCAGGCTTTCAGTGGATTTCTCTGCAGAAACCTTACAGGCTAGGAGAGAATGGAATGACATATTCAAATCCTTGAAAGACAAAAATTTTCAGCCAAGAGTGCTTTATCCAGCAAAAATATCCCTCAGATACAATGGAGAAATAAAAACTTTCCCAGATAGACAAAAGCTAAGGGACTTCATAGCCACGAGATGACCCAACAAGAGATCCTCAAGAAGTCCCTCATACCTGGGGGGAAAAAAACCGGGAGAAAGGGGTTACAAAGCACAGAGTAAGGAGATAAATTGGTAGATAATCAGATTGGGATAGCAAATAACTATAGCATTAAAGACAAAGGGAATGAAAACACCAACAATAAAGATAATCTGGTCATTTTAACCACAAACTCACAATACAAGATAGAATAAGATGTGAGAAAAACAACTTAGGAGGGGAGGAGGAAAGGGACTGAATCAGTTTAGACTAAGGAAACAAGAGGCCATCAGAAAATGGACTATCTTATACATGATATTCTGAATGCAAACCTCATGGTAACCACTAAACAAAAAAGCAAAACAGAGATACAAGTAATAAATAAGAAGAAAATAAAGAAATACATCATAAAAAAAGTACATAATTCAATGGGTAGAGCAAAATACATGGGACGGGAAACAAAGGATGCAGGAGAACTGGAAACGAAGAGATAAAATGGCAGTGTTAAGCCCTCATATATTGATAACCTCCCTAAACGTAAATGGATTGAATTCTCCAATAAAAAAACACAGAGTGGCAAGATAGATTAAAGAACAAGACCCAACAATATGCTGCCTTCAGGAAACACATCTCAGCTCCAACGACAAACACAGGCTCAGCATGAAAGGGTGGAAGACGATACTCCAAGCTAATGGGAAACAAAAGAAAGCAGATGCTGCGGTACTTAAGTCAGACAAAGCAAACTTCAAGATAAGACAGGTAAAGAAAGACAAAGAGAGGCAGTATATAATGACCAAAGGGACATTCCATCAAGAAGAAATAACACTCATAAATATCTCTGCACCCAACACAGGAGTACCAAAATTCATAAAGCAACCATTAATAAACCTAAAAGAAGACATTAATAATAACACAATAATAGTAGGGGACCTTAACACCCCACTCACATCAATGGATAGATCATCCAGACAGAAAAGCAACAAGGAAACAGTGGAATTAAATGAAAAGCTAAACCAGTTGGACTTAATAGACATATACAGAACACTCCACCAAAAAACAGCAGAATACACATTCTTCTCAAGTGTACATGGAACATTCTCAAGGATAGACTATATGCTGGGAAACAAGGCAAGCCTCAATAAATTTAAGAAAATTGAAATAATAACAAGCATCTTTCCTGATCACAATGCTATAAAGCTAGAAATTACGAGAAAAAAGCTGAGAAAGGGACAAAGATGTGGAGACTAAACAACATGCTATTGAACAAGTAACGGATCCTTGAAGAGATTAAAGGAGAAATCAAAAATTATCTGGAGACAAATGAAATTGAAAACACAGTATACCAACTCATATGGGATGCAGCAAAAGCCATATTAAGAGGGAAATTCATTGCAACACAGGATCACCTTAACAAACAAGAAAAATTCCAAGTGAGCAACCTCAAATTCCACCTAACGGAATTAGAAAAAGAATAAACAAAGCCCAAAGTCAGCAGAAGGAGAGATATAATAAAAATCAAAGCAGAAATAAATGCTATTGCAACGAAAAAGGAAGTAGAAAGGATCAAAGAAACAAAAAGCTGGTTCTTTGAGAAGATAAATAAAATTGACAAACCCCTAGTAAGACTTAGAAAGAAAAAAAGAGAAAAGTTCAGATAAATAAAATTAGAAACGAAAGAGGAGGAATAACAACGGATACCATAGAAATAAAATGGATTATAAGAGAATACTATGAAAAACTATATGCCAACAGAATGGATAATCTAGAGGAAATGGATAAATTATTACGCTCTTACAACCTCCCAAAGTTGAATCAATAGGAAACAGACAATCTGAATAGACCAAGCACAAGGAAAGAGATTGAAACAGTAATCAAAAGCATCCCAAAGAATAAAAGCTCAGGATCAGACAGCTGCCCTGGGGAATCCTACCAAACTTTCAGAGAGGACTTAATACCTATCCTTCTCAAGCTATTCCAAAAAATTAGGGAAGATGGAACACTCCCTAACACATTTTACAAAGCCAACATCACTCTGATACCAAAGCCTGACAAGGATAACACAAAAAAGGAAAACTGCAGGCCAATATCGCTGATGAACATAGATGCAAAAATCCTCAACAAAATTTTGGCAACCCAAATACAGCAACACATCAAAAGGATCATACATCATGATCAAGTGGGATTCATACCAGGGACACAGGGATGGTTCAACATCTGCAAATCAGTCAGTGTGATACACCACGCCAACAAACTGAGGAATAAAAACCACATGCTCATCTGAATAGATGCTGAGAAAGCATTTGACAAGATCTAACAGCCATTTATGATAAAAACTCTTAAAATGGGGATAGAAGGAAATCACCTCAACATAATAAAGGCCATATATGACAAACCCACAGCCAACATCATGCTCAATGGGCAAAACCTGAAGGCCATACCTCTGCGAACAGGAATAAGATAAGGATGCTTACTATCACCACTCTTATTCAACATAGCACTGGAGGTTTTGGCCAGAGCAATTAGGCAAGAGAAAGAACAAAAGGAGTCCAAATAGGGAGTGAAGAAGTGAAACTCTCGCTGTTTGCAGATGAGATGATCTTATATATAGAAAACCCTAAAGAATCCATCAGAAAACTAACAGAAATAATTAACAACTACAGTAAAGTTGTGGGGTACAAAATCAACTTACAGAAATCAGCTGCATTTCCATGCTCTAATAACGAACTTACAGAAAGAGAACTCAATACAATTATATTTGCAACCACGACTAAAAGAATAAAGTACCTAGGAATAAATTTAACCAAGGAGGTGAAGGACTTATACAATGAAAACTACAAGACATTACTGAAAGAAACTGATAATGACATAAAGAGATGGAAAGAGATCCCATGCACGTGGACTGGAAGAATAAACATAGTTAAAATGTCCATAGTAGCCAAAGCAATCTACAGATTCAATGCAATCCCTATCAGAATCCCAATGACATTCTTCACGGAAATAGAACAAAGAATCCTAAAATTCATATGGAGCAACCAAAGACTCCAAATTGCAAAAGCAATACTGAGAAAAAAGAACTAAGTTGGAAATATCACAATCCCTGATTTCAAAATATACTACAAAGCCATAGTGGTCAAAATGGCATGGTACTGGTAGAAAAACAGGCACACAGATCAATGGAACAGAACTGAAAGCCCGGAAATAAAACTGCACACTACGGACAGCTAATCTTCGACAAAGGTGCCAAGAACAGACAATGGAGAAAAGACAGTTTCTTCAATAAATGTTGTTGGGAAAAGTGGACAACCACATGCAAAAGAATGAAGATAGACCATTATCTCACGCCATACACACAAATAAACTCAAAATGGATCAAGGACTTGAAGATAAGTCCTGAAACCATAAAACTCCTGGAAGATAATATAGGTAGTAAACTCTTTGACA
Organism: Equus quagga; assembly: GCF_021613505.1. NCBI lineage: Eukaryota > Metazoa > Chordata > Mammalia > Perissodactyla > Equidae > Equus > Equus quagga. The sequence goes on along the minus strand of NC_060270.1, from coordinate 164,633 downwards.
TAGAACTTAAAAGGATCTTTTTGAATACCATGTCTTCTCAGACAAGGGAAACAAAAGAAAAAATAAACAAGTAGGAATTCATCAGACTAAAGAGCTTCTGCAAGGCAAAAGAAACTAGGATCAAAACAAAAAGACAACCCACCAGTTAGGAGAAAATATTTGCAAATCATATTAATATATAAGGAATTCATACAACTGAACAATAAAAAAACCAAACAGCCTGATCAAAAAACGGGTAGAGGATATGAACAGACATTTTTCCAAAGAAGATATACAGATGCCAATAAACAAAGGAAAAGATGGTCAACATCACTAATCATCAGGAAATGCACATCAAAACTACACTAAGATACCACCTTACACCTGTTAAAATGGCTATAATCACTAAGACTAAAAATAACAAACGTTGGAGAGGGTGTGGAAAAAAGGGAATCCTCATACACTGCTGGTGGGAATGCAAACTGGTGCAGCCAACTATGGAAAATGTATGGAGATTCCTCAAAGAACTAAAAATAGAACTACCGTATGACCCAGCTATCCCACTACTGGGTATCTACCCAAACTGCTTGAAATCAATGATCCAAAGTAACATACGTACCCCTATGTTCGTTGCAGCACTATTCACAATACGCAAGACTTGGGAACGATGCAAGTGCCCATCAACCGATGAGTGGATAAAGAAGACGTGGTATATATGTAAAATGGAATACTACTCAGCTATACAAAAAGACAAATTCATCCCATTTGCAACAACATGGATGAATCTGGAGGGAATTATGCTAAGTGAACTAAGCCAGAGTGAGAAATACAAACACCAGATGATTTCACTCATATGTGGAATATGAACACACACGTGGACAAAGAAAACAGTTCAGTGTCTACCAATGGGAAGTGGGTTGGGGGTGGGCAAAGGGGGTGAGGGGGAGCACTTACGTGGTGACAGACAAGAAATAACGCACAACTGAAATTTCACGTTGATGTAAACTATTACGAACCCCCCCCCCAAAAAAATTATCAGGCTTTATGGCTCAATTTCAGTTACAATATTGAAAATTAATACACTTTTAAAAAACAAAAGTAAAACAATCAAAAAGTTTGATATTTTGTTCACTGTAGGTCTTTTCTTTTGTATAAGTTTTGGCCATTAAAATATTATTTATCTTGATCAGTGAGTTTCAGGGGTCCCTTAAAGTCTGCACTGGAGAGCATGCTTCATTTGCCTCAGGTAAGCCCCTCCCTTCAGAATATCTGGCCAAAGAAAATGGCCTGCATTTGCATACCTCTAAATCCATCAAAACAGATTTTAGTCTATTAGTCTTTGCACAGTGTTTTTCTTAGAGATGAATTTACAACTTGGAACCCGAGACTATTAATACCGGAGTTTTGGAAAAGCACTGCCACTGAAGGGGTTTAAAGGAAAGAGTGTGGAAGCTCTCCTCTGAGGAATATGGAAGGACGGAAAGCTAACAACTGTGAACCTACAGTTAGGTTGAGTGAGCCTACTGAGGTCGTCAGGGGCTCAGACATGAAGCCAAGAGTGGTTTAAGAATCACAGAAGGGCCTTCCTAATTTTTTATTTGGTCCAACAGTTAGCTCTCTTGACAATCACAAGCTCACATCAACTGACAGACGATAGAGCAGGAAATATTTAACTTATTCACCAGCTGACCTTTCTGGCTGAGTTATTTGGGAGCCTCATTAACCACAGTCAATTATGTAAATTCCAGATGCTACCCACCCTGGAGTTGGCTGTGTGAGGAATGCTGGATCAAAACATGATACCTGCGAGCCCAAGGGTGCCATGTGAATTCCAGCTGAGGGCTCACATGTAACATCGCTTTCTCCTGTCGTTTCCTTCTCCTGTGATGGTGCATCTCAGGAGCCCAAGGCATCTGCTTCAGCTCTTCTGAAGGATGACAACCTCTTAGTTTAAGAAGGTACTCTGAAACGTTCCTGCGCCTCAAGTGTCTGTAAAAGACTGCTGGGCCTACCCTGGAGTTTCTGATTCAGTAGGTCTGAGGTGGGGCCTGAGAATTTGCATTTCTAGCAAGTTCTCCACCGATACTGATGCTGTGGGTCCTCTGACTACACTTTGGGGACCACAGCACTAAAAGAGACCCCAAAAGGAAATCTGTGAATGCCACTGTTGTGAATCTTACGTCCGTCCATCCCATTCTTACCCTCCAAATTGGATGAAAATCTATCCTGGGTTTTGAGTCACATACTAACAGAGAAATAGTGGTCAGAAACATAACCCAATTAACACAGGCTGGAGTGCCTTGGCCTGCATTGTGTCCACCCCTTAGCTAACAAATAGTAGGTCACTTTCAACCGGTTAATATCTGACAGGGCAAATCTCCATTCCTCTTTTTTTTTTTTTTCCAGAACTTACAAAGCTATTTCAGAACATCTATTTTTTCAGATGAACTTGAGAATCAGTTGGTCAGTTAAAAATAATTTATAAAATACTTGTGTAAATAGATTGTAACCCTGACTAGGGTTGTAGTAAATGCACTAAACTGGGGAGAACTAACATCTGTACTGTATTCAGTCTTCCCAACCCTGACCACCATGCGTCTCTCCACTAATCCACATTTCCTTTCAGAGCCCTTAGCAAAGGTTCTTCATTCTACTTATTTCCTTCTAACCTTATCATACAAAAGGACTGTTAGTTTACGAACACCACTGATTGTTGTGTTTACCCAATGTGTCAAAACTGGAAGGATGAGGAATTAGAGGCACCCTGAGGAAGGAAGTTCCAGGCAGAGGTTGAGGAGGGGCAGGGCACATGGGGACTCAGGTCTGCTGTGGCTCATAGCAGGAGACTACTGGGTCAAGAACAACACGCCAAAGTTTAAATCGTATCTTGTAAGTGATGGGAAGGCACTGAAAGACTGCAGGGAGAGAGCCTCATTAGACTTAAAACATGCACTCATGGTAGAACGAGGCAGGAATCTTCAGAAACTAGTCTCTCTCACCCTTTAACAACTAGAAAACATAAAGCCTTGCTTAGAACAGATTAATTTTCTGATCCCTCCTAACCTACACCCAGACCCACTGAACCACATGAATTTCCTGGAACAAGTTTTCTTCAGCGTTCACCAGTCTCTGCATGAACTGCCTCTCTCCTCTCCTCTCCTCTCCCACCCACCTGTCTCCCACTGACTCTCCTCGCTCTGCTCAGGGGGCGGTTTAGGCTTCATCTCCTAGGGAAGCCTTTCTCCTATCACCCAACCCCCGGTCCTCCTCATTCCAACAATATTAACAGTAATCACTAGTGATTGGATGTTTACAATCCTCATTTAACCATCACAACGACCGTGAAGGGCAGCTATTACCCCCATTCTAGAGGTTATGGAACAGGCTTTCAGAGACTTGGAAACTCAGCCAAGGTCTCATCGCTACTAAGCAGAAGTACCTGATTCAAGATTCAGCCGGCTTTAGAGTCCAAAAGGAGTGTGAGACCTGGCACTGCAGCACTGGCGGTGTACAACCCAGCGCAGCAGTTTCCACCCCAACCCTCCCCTGGTGCCAGGGGCCCTGGGCTCCCAGAAGGAGGCCTACTGTCTCTAACAAAGACTCTAACAAAGAGAACAGCTGACACACTCTGCCCTGAGGACCAGCTGCAACAGAACCACCTCAATGCAGGGACTGCTGAGGCTGCTCAGGTGGGTGCTTCCCAGTCCTAAGGAGGCAAAGCTGTGGAGTCATGTGGGTCTCAGCTCCCCCTGCACCCACACACCAGGGACCCCCCTCCCCCCAACACAGACACAACCTCCAGTGCTTGCACTGGTAGGATGATGCCCTGGGGCTGGCAGGCCAGTGGCCACTCAGGTCCAAAGCTCTGACGAATGGGCAAGCAGCCCAGCAGACAGTAGAGGGAATGTACATTAGAAGACTCAAGAAGATGCTGGTCAGGGGCCACACTGCAGGCCTCCTCCTGATTCGTAAGGAGGGGCCTGCAGCTGCTCTACTCACTGGTCTCTGAGGTCGGGAAGTTCAAGTACACCAGCATCAGGAGAACGGGGACCCCGCAAGGTCAGCGACGCGCAGATGTTTTGGTAGTACATCCACTGACACCATTTTGAAAAAACTGTACCCTCTGGCACATTTTAAGTTAACATCAAAATCATCACCATGTGTTTAAGGATGTAATTTCCAGCATACTGTAAAAATTGACATTTTAAAATACACTTATACCACGTTTCAAAATGTATCCAGTGGAATCTAAATACCAGACTGATGGTGAAACCCATCAATGTATATTTAAATTCAACCGGTGGGAAATCCACTGTTTCTGGTCCTCTCTTACCTAGGGTCTATTTTCCGATATAATTTTATCCTAATACACTTTTGTGCTCAAGCGTCTTTATTACCTCATCATACTTCTCCACCCCACAAATGCACGTGTGCATACACTAAATTTGTTTTCACCATGGCCCTAAATCTCTTAAAGTGTTAAAATGGTAACTTCTAGATTGTTATCAATAAAATTATTAGTACAAAATTGGTCAAAGTACCATTACAGATTTGGTAGATATAAAAAGGAAAAATTGATAGGAAATGGATCTCTTAATGAGCTTTTTTCCATATATCCAGGGATATCACCTGTGCTATAAGTCAGGATTGAACATCAATTTTGTTCCTATTTTATGTTTTTATAAGGGCTGAGAAGAACCTTCACTTAAATAAATGGGTGAGAATCAAACACATTTTGTTATAGCAATGTCTCCCTTTTTTAAAATTTTCTTCTGAGCTATATGCCCAAGTCACTTAATGATCTATCTTCAAAATTACTCTAAATGATCTGTTAGCTGACAACTCAAGGGGAGTTCCTCTACTTTTGCTGAAAACAAACCTCAGAAACCCTCTGACCTGTCACAGAATCTGTTAGTCGCTGGTCGTCTACTTTCTAGACCCTCACGGTGCTGTTCCCACAGTCTCCCCTGAAGGAACGCAGAGGGTCTACAGGGTGAAAGTACACCCTCCGGTAAGTGGAAACAGACAGTCACAGAAGGGCAGGCTGGGAGGAGGAAGCGGCCCTCAGGCACAGGGAGCACAGGAATTTTCTGGAAGCACATGGGCCGAAACTGAGCAGCTAGAAACCAACTGCTGCAGCTTGCCTGTGCCCGCACGTCCCCTGAAAAATCACACCATATACTATTTGGACAATGTTTGTTCCTTGATATGATTCTTTTCAACTTTCCTGTGATTCCGTTCTTTTCTCTTACTATTCTAGTATCCATTCTACCATCCAATCCAATGATGAGGATGAAAAATCACTTTACCTAGACATTGCTAAGCACAATTGGTATAACCCTGAACATTACAAAACCAACTGAATTTTCAGGGTCAAAAACCCAGAAATCCCTTTTTTTTATCGCTACTGTCATCCACTATAGGCACTCCCTCAATCACTGTGAACGTCCAGTTTAAAGACACAGAATCGATCAATCCATGGAAGTGCTCCAAAGGATGTTTTCCAGCCATTCTACTTGACTCTTCAGAGATTCGAGTGGTGGGCTACGGCCTCCTGCTCTCTCCTGGCCTGCTTCCTGCTGGTCTCTCACCAGGTGATCTGTGTCCACACCTGTCACCCACAGTGCCATCGATGGAGTCCTGAGGAAAGGTCTGTGGAGACGACAAAGGCTGAGCACCGCCCAGGGCCTCCAGAGCCTGCGGCAGCACATGGCTGCAGAAGGGTCAAGGCACAGGCCGCAAACCAAGATGCTGCAAGCTTTCTACCCTCTGACTGTAAAGGGGCCGAAGCTACCACTTCACTGAGATTTGCACAAATTAAGGTTAAAACGTGTATAAAGCCACATAAGCAACAAAATCGGAATCTAGACACTAGTTTATGTCTGCCCTCCCCAACCCCACCCCACTCCACCCCTTCACAGATGCTGGGAATGCAATCTTGTGATAAAAATATTTTTCCCCCTGTAGTGGACTATGGTGAACTCTGCGTTAGCGAGGAGACCGTCCGAATAAAAAATATCCACAGACGGCCAGACTCAACTGGGGCTTCTTTTTTTTCTTTCCACAAAGTGCACACAAAATTTCCAAAGTTCATAAAGATTTCCAACTAATCCTCCATTCATACATTTGAGGACAGAATATATAGAATCCATCTTTGTATCCCCAGTGCTTAGCCCAGTGCCTAGCAGATAAACACCACCTAAAGTGTGAATAAGCAGATGACTTGCCCAAGTCTTAAGGTACTGGTTCTTCAAGATCCTCCCTTGTCAGGGAAGAGACAAGCAATTTAGTAAATGATGAGGATACAATCATGAAAGAATTACAACAGCTGTTATAAACAAAATGCAATGGAAACACACAGTGCAGAACTAACTTTGCCAAGAGTATCCGGGGAAGCATGATGAAGAACTGGTTAATATCACTAACAGTAATAAAAATACTGCTAACGTGTATCGAGGCTTTACTACTTGTCCAACAATATTCCAAGCACTTTGAATATACATAATTTCCTTTTATCTTCCCAAATAATTCTTTGAAATGGATACTATTTCCTCTCTACAGAGAGGGATAGTGAGGCACTCATCTAGGTCATACACTACAAGACGCAGAACGGATCCGAACCCACTCTGTCACGACTTACAGAGGGAGCAGCAAAGGGTCATTCCTCCAGAGGGAACAGCACATACCATCCGAAACGGAGGAAGGAGCCTGTCTAGGTGTGATACTGCAGACGGTGGGGAGCAAGGGAGGCCTTCCCTCCAGGACACACAGAACATGGCAGCATGGCAGAGTGGCTAAGACAGACTCCCCAGGCTCCCCCAAGTGAGCCAGACATCACTGGGCAAGTTACTTCACCTCTGTATGCCTCAGCCTTCCTACCTGTAAAATGGAAGTATATCTCCTCAGAGGGCTGTGCAGAGGATTATGTTGTTATTTGTAGGGTCATTAGAACATTGCCTGGCATATAGTGCCATAAGAGCAGTAGATAAAAATAAGCAAACAAATAAATAGTAAAGGTGGGAGACTGTTGCACTATGCCAGGTAAGACATGATGCAGGCCTAAGGAGTCACAGTGGTGATAAAAAGGAGATCCACGCTAAGAAACCTGTCAGGCAGCAGCCACAGCGTTTGGAGGGCATAGATTGTGATGGGGGCAGGGCAGTGGTGTGTACAAGTACACAGTTAGGGAGTCCCCAGGAACACCCTCACTTCTGACACCAACTGTAAGTCTGGAGTCCCCAAGACCACTCTCAGGTTTGGTTAGAGGCTGGGAGGACACACAGGACTCACTGCCAACTCGTGGTCATGGTTACAGTTTATTATACAGACGCTTGGAGAGGAGTGCAGGAACATCCAAGGCGTGAAGTGTCAGACAAGGGTAACGTCTCCCTGCAGCCATGTGTGACAACAGGCACAGGAGCACTGCCAACCACGGAGGACCACCAGAGCCTTGGTGGCTAGACTTTAGTGGGGCTCAGTCACACAAGTGGCTGCCCACTCGGCTGATCTGTATCTCCAGACCCTCCAGAGATGGAGGCCGAGCTGGTCCTGCGGCTCACAGCCCCCACCATAAATTACATGGCTAGACCTTCCCGGGGGGCCCAAGCCCCCAGGTAAACAGACACTCTCAGGCAGGACACTCCAAGAGCTGAGAGCAGACACCAGACTTGTTTTTGAGTAAGGTTCCTTCTTTAGCGCAAAAGCAGTGAAGGTGTGGAGAAGCAGCAGCAGACCGATGGGGTGCCTTCAACTGAGACAAAGCAGCAAATGGCAACACAGGTTTGGAAGAAAAAATACTATGCTTTTGAGTGTGCCTGGTATGGAGCTGAGTGAAGGTTCCAGAAAACACCCACGGGACTGAAGCCTGGGAAGGCCGGCACAGCCTGAGAGGAGAGCACAGTGAGGGAGGCTGTCACCCCAGGAGCCGGCGCACCTGCGGGAGAGCGCACAGGCAAGACCGGGACAGGTTAAACCCAACTTTAAAGGGGTGCTCAGAGGGTGACGCACAAGAAAGGTGATTATGAAACAACTAAAATAAATACCAACCCTTCCCCACTACTGTGAGAAACTAAAATTATGGAGTAAATTACTTCCCAGGTAGGACAAACTACACTTACTTTCCCTGGAAGTAGACTCCGCAAGCACGAAGTCTTGCAAATAAACAGTTAAAAACCAAAAACACTTCTGTTCTCATTTCTCCACGCCATCTTCCATGCACAGACTACTTTCTATGCTGAGAAAGCCTCTACTGTGCCCATGGCAAATTTACCACGTTTATGCAAAACTTAAATAACCACAAAAACACAACAAAAGGTAGATGAAGCAGAAGGCACAGCTAATTAAATGGACTTGAGGTTCACTGCTCATTTTGTTTGGGGTCAAATAATTTATAAATCTGTCTGAGTACATTAAATACAAGAATAACTCATTACAGGGTATGAGCAGCCAGACCACTACAAAATCTGAAGACAATATACCTCTTGAAATCTCTCTTTTTAATCATCTATGTGTGCCTAACACCACCCAGGTATGAGAGGCACTGGAACAGGGTCAGCAGTGGAGTCCTCGAACCAGAGAGCCCAGGCCCGGATCCCTGCGGGCCTGCTCGCTCATCCAGGGAGCCCGGGCTAGTCACTTCACCTGTGCTGTCTCCTCAAGTGAACCCATCACACTTCACTAGTCACTGATTCTTCTTTCCTCTGTGATAGAAGTCACCCACTTTAAACTCCAGTTTAAACCACCACTCTAAACCACATTTTCATATTACAGTATTTACAAGTTCTAAAACAGCTTAACTTGTCCCAAAATTATCTGAGAACCACCTCAGACTTTATCGTTATTTGTAAAGACTTAACTGTTTTTTTAAATGATGCTTACAGTTGTCCTTCGTAAAGGAGAAACTCTTCCTGAGCTGACCCAAAAGAAGACGAACAAGATGGTCATCTGAGCAGTCCCCGATGCGTCTGCAGCCAGTAGCTTCCCCCCGAGGGAAACGTGGGGTTTGCCCCAAACTTCCGCGTCCTACCTCAGCCTCAACGCCGGCGCCTTTGCCAAGGCGGCCCCCGGGAGTCCCCGGGACCTGGCTCCCGGGCGTGCTGGTGCCTCAGGGCTGCTGATCAGCCATCCTGCGGGCCGCTCGGGAAGCCGCGGTCGCGGTCGCCCCGCCCTGCTGCGCGCACCCGCTGCAGGACCCCACGGGCCGCCGGGCTCCGAGCGGTCTCCGGGGCACGACCCAGAGCCACATCCCGGGAAGGCCGACTCAGCACGCGCACACCAGGCTCCGCTCCCTGATGCCTGCGCCTTAAGGCCTACACCGTTCTCTACAAAGCATCTGCACACGTGAGTGTGCACGTGTTCAACGCCCAGCAGCCCCGACACCGGGAAGAAACGCGGGGACCAAGCGCAGGGCTCTAGCCGGGATGGAGGTGCTGGCTTCAGGGCGGTGCGCTATCTTCCGAATTTCAGGAACCTCAGAAGTCTCCTTCTAGACTTCCGCACTACAGCGTCACTTTGTCAGACGGGCGCGTCCCTGTTTCGGAGACGAAGCAGCCTCCGAGGCGAGGCCGGCGGCGGCTCCGGCACCGGGTCTCCCCCTCCAGCGGCTCCGTCCCGTCCTCCCTCCCGCCCGCAGCGCCCCGGCCGCGTGCTGTCCCCCGGAGCCCGGGGCGGCCCCACTGACCTGACCGCGGCCCAGGCGTCGCCGAGCTCGCTGGAGTACTGGGCGTCGAAGTGGTCCAGCACGACTCCGCACACCCGCCGGGCCAGCCTGCGCTCCGGCGCCGCGGTCAGCTGCGGGACAGGGGCACGGCGGTCACACCCGGCACGCGGACGCCAGCTCACGCCGGCGGCAAGCCACCGAGACCGGACGCCCCGCAGCAGGCACTTCGCGACGGGCGCCTCCGCGAAGCGAGCGGGCCGCGGCTCCCACTTGGGAGAAGAGGGCGCGTCCGCGGGAGCAGGGGCGGGGGGACCCCGCGGCGCCCACAGGGAGCGGTCAGGGACGAGCCCGCGGCGCCCACGGGGAGCCGGGTGAAACCCTGGGCCCGGCGACAAGCACACGCAGCCTGTATCCTTGCGACTCTCCGTCAGCGTACAACTCCTCCACGCCCGCTTATCCGGAGGTAAATTCCGCCACGTCCCGCGGACGCCGCCCCCGCCCTCATCCGGGCCATCCGGGTCCCCGCGCCCTCGTCCGGGTCCCCGCGCCTCCGGGACGCGCGCCGGCTCCCGGCCCCGCCGGGCTGAGGGCGGGTCTCGGGGTGAACCGCGTCCCCGGGCCGGCTGTGCAGCCGCAGATCCCCGACCACCAGCCCCTCCCGCCGCCGTGACAGCGCACGAAGGCCGGCCCGCTCTGGGCGTCCTCGGCCCGGCCCTCACCCGGGTCAACACCATCCCGCTAGGACACGCCAGACGCCAGCTCCACGCTGCCCGGCAACGAAAGATCCAGGAAACAAAACAGCGAGGCTTCCGGGTTCCGCCGGAATCCGCTCTCATCCCTCACGTTTCCGGTTCCACACCTCGCGGGACAGTGCTTTGCCTGTGTTATCAAAATCTCGCCAAAAAGGCGTAGGTCCCGCGAGAGGCACGAGGGAAGTTTTTTCGGCGGGCGGCTGGAGGAGGCGGTGCCTACTCCCGGGGCGAGGGCGGAACCTGTGGGCCGGGAGCCGGGCCCTTGGTTGGGGTGCGGTGGTGGGCGGAGCCCTGGGGCGGGGCCTTGGCCGGGGTGGGGGGCTGGGGCGGAGCCCTTCGGTGGGGGCAGGGCCCGAGCCGCTGAGAGGTAGGGACCGTGGGCGGAGACCCCCGGGCGGGGGCGGGGCTCTCGTTTTGGGCGGGGCGCGGGGGCGGTGTCGTGGGCGGGGAGAGGGCGGAGCTCTGTTTCGGGGCGGGGCGGAGCCGGGGGCGGGGAGAGGGCGGAGCTCTGTTTCGGGGCGGAGCCGGGGCGGGGTGGAGCCGGGGGCGGGGCCTGAGCGGCCGGGCCCTGGAAGCCGCGCAGCGCGCGTGCGCGCCTGGCTGTGCATATGCGGGGCTCAGGCAGGGGAGGGGCGTTCTTGTCGCTCTTAGGTTTTGTTGTATGATCATTTTTTCAAAATGTTGTCAGAGGCGAAACTGTTAATCTATCAAATCTGATGACCCGCCGTTACCCGGATATTCAGAACTCAGGATGAAAGGATGCATATGATGAAAAGGAAATTGTCACGCGTTTCCTAAAATGGCCCATTGGCATATTTTTCTTTTAATGGGAAGAGTTAAATGACTAAATCGATTGAATGACGCAAGTAAAGCCCTTAGCACAGAGACCAGGAAACAGTGAAGGCCAAACTTCAGCTGTGCTGAGTACGATTCCGCTGTCGCGACCTTCTGGTCATCGTCGTCAGGCCCTGAGACCGATGAGGCCGCAGCGCCGCGTGCGCCCCGCAGTGCCGGGTTCCCGCCGGAGCCGTGACCTGTGTGTGTGTTAGTGCTGCTCTGAGTGCCCCCGTGTAACAGCAATCAGCAGAGTATCAGAAAATCGGGGTAATGTGGTACCTAACATTTAACGAGCATCGTGAATTTGAGACCCTTGATGCTCCAAGTATCAGTACAGGTGTATACTATAGGTGCAAATCTTAAGACCGTGAAAAGATACATGTCATTGCCACTAATGTTATTTGAAGCTTAATATATTTATTTAAAGAAGTTCCCCAATAATCTAAAACTGAATTTAGATTTGGTGCAAAAGAAAATTTAGTATTAAGGAGTGAAATGATTAAATGTGTGCGGTTTGTTGGATGTGTAGGAAAAAGTCATTAGTCTACCTTTCAGTCTCTACTTAGAGATTTTATATAATTTATTTTTTCTGTGCTTATTATAGAATGTTGCATTTAATGAATTAATGTGGCAGTATATTTGCAATGTAGACATATAAAAGATTTTTAAGCAGGTAGTAGAAATCGTGTATACTTTATTTCTTTTAAAGAAAGTGGACGTATGCTTGGAAAGAGGTTGTGGTAGTTCTATTGTATTGTTTTGTGACTCAGTGTATTTCTGTTCTTTCATTTTAAATAAACTGATGCTTATTGAAGAAAATTATTTTAAAAAGCCTATGAGGGGGCCAGCCCCGTGGCCAAGTGGTTGAGTTCGTGTGCTCCATTTTGCCGGCCCAGAGTTTGGATCCTGGGTGTGGACATGGCACAGCTCATCAGGCCGTGTTGAGGTGGTGTCCCATGTGCCACAACTAGAAAGACCACAACTGAAATATACAACTATATACTGGGGGGATTTGGGGAGAAAAAGCAGAAAAAAACCAAAAGATTGGCAACAGTTGTTAGCTCAGGTGCCAATCTTAGAAAAAAAAAGGCTATGAGAATGAAAGTGAAGCGTAATGCCACTAAAGATAATCACTATTAACATTTTGGTGTCTTTCTCTAATTTTATACATTTTCAGGGTTGATCGAAAGCATTTATATACATATAAAGGTTGATCAAAAGTTTTCATAAGCATTTTCTTATATTAAAAGTTCATATACATCACTCCTGGAAGTTACACAGTGTTCGAAGGTGTGGAGGTTATCATACTTACTAGCTATCTCCTTATTCTTGATAAACATTTTTGCTCATGAATCTTTCCATGTCTGTTAATCTTACAATTTTTTATTACATCCTTAGTTTGGGTAAGTTTTAAAATCTTCTTAGTTATTATAGTCCTTTTGTAAATTGCCTGCTCATGTCCGCTTATCTATAGATGTCTTGGTGCTATTTTTATTCATATTTATATTAGAAATGTTAACCATAGCACATTTTCAAATACTTTCCCAGTTTTTCTTACAACCATTTGACTTTAAGTGTGAAAATACTTTATATTTTTATGCAGTCAAGTTTGTAATCGATTCCATTGCTTTCAGGCTTGGAAATTTCTTTCCATAGAAGAGATCTACTTCGGCTTCTTTCTCGCCCCCTCTTTTTTTTTTGTTTAACCTTTACTATTTAACCCATTAATCTCTCTAGAATAAGTGTTAGTGTATCATGAGGTAGTTCATGGATTTGCCTACCCCACACCAAATAGCTGCTGAAGAATAAACAAAGCTGCACACTGAGTTCTGAGAAGAGGAGCTGTTAGCAGCACAGTTGTTTTAAACCACTGCAGACATGAGAAATTGAGCTGACACAAATGCCAGAAGTTGTATTAGTTTTTTATTATTATGGTGTTAAAGAATGAAGCAGCTTAATAAGGAGCAGGGAAAGGATTTTTAAATACATAACAATTTTATTGTGAAGTCATTTGATCTAACAAGTGTTTCAGAATAAGTACACTTTATAGACTATCTCCAATACTATGTTTATGAATTTTCATACTTAGATAAAACATCTCTCAAAACCTTCCTGTTCACATAGAGTTTTATGTGTCAAAAAGGTAAAGGAAGGCTTTATAGTTAAACCATCTGTTACCGAACCTGAAGTGAGTTCGCTCACCTGTTGCGCAGCAAGCCAATTTCTGACACCAGGGGTGGTGGAAGAAAGTAGGAATTTTATTTTTGCACAGCGCTGAGCAAGGAGAGAGGGTAGCTAACGCTGAAATCCCAAACTCCCCGAAAAGCTAAAAGGAAGGGTTTTTATTTGGGGTTTTAGGGAGGGGAGGGGGAGCATATGGCCTTGCTGGTTGGAGCTTTCCCACCAGCCTGTCTTTGGCCTTAAGACACTTACAGAGAGGAGGGAGCTTGTGACCTTGCTGGTCAGCAGCTTTCCCACCAGCCCGTATCTCTTTGCGGGAGGAGATAGTCCAGGTGCTTGTCCTTGACGATGTTTGTCTCCATGGAGGATAGTGGATTCTGGAGCCAGGAAACCAGGGAGTCAGCAGGGAATGAGTGTTTTGGTTTTCACCCCATATATGCTGAGTTTAATGTGGGGAAACTGATATCAGGGTTGATATCACATTGACATCAAGAGAATGTTAGCACAAGAGTGCAACAGAGGAACCTGCCTTCACAGCTGGGAAGGACGCACGGTTCCAGGCAGTCCTGGGCTCTCACGTGAGTGAGAAGCTGGCTAGCCAAGGCTCAGTGTGTTGTTTTAAAGATTAAATTAAATAAAAATACAAGTTACTATATTTACTTCCCAGTCCCGGTGTCTGCTGGAGGTTGCATACACACTCTGGTGGCCTAAAACATTTTTTTAGGGGAGTATCTGAACATGCATGTAATTATCATGGGCTGAAACTTGTCCCCCTCAAAACTTGTGTCTTGAAGCCCTAACCCCCAGTACCTCAGAACGTGACTGTATTTGGGAAAAGGGCCTTTCTAGAGGTGATTAAGTTAAAAGGAGGCCTTTAGGGTGGGTCCTAATGCAATCCGACTGGTGTCCTTATGAAAAGAGGGAAAGTGGACACACTGAGACACTAGGGGTGAGTGCGAGCACAGGAAAGACCTCGTGAGACCCAGGGAGATGGAGGCCATCTGTGAGCAGAGGAGAAAGATCTCGGGAGACAGCACCCTGCCAACACCTTCCTCTCAGACTTGCAGGCTTCATACCCATGAGGAGGTCAGTCTCTGTTGTTTAAGCCACCCAACTGTGGCACCCTGTTATGGCAGCCGAGTGAACTGATATGGTAACAAGTATAAATGCATACCAAACATTTTCACTGACGAACATGTTCTATTACAAAATTTGGAGACCAGTAATGCATCTACCTTGGTGGTAATTCTGCTTCCTCGTCAGCATATAGAAGGACCTGACAGCTCAGGCTCTAGAGAGCAAATGATTTTCTTCCTACTTTCCCTTTAATTATAAGCTGATGCCCTTCATTAAAAGAAATTCATTTCTGATTTCATTTTTCTCAAAAAACAGGCTTCTATTATCGTTTCCACAAAACTAGTGGATTTTGCTAATTTATACCATACTTTAAGTTTTGAAATATCTGCATTTGTTCTTCGAATCAGCTGGAATATATATCTTGAAAAATTAGTCAATGCTAGCAGAAGCTCAGTTGCAAAGCGTACTGCACTTGGAGAAAAACTTTGGTTTTAAAGCCAAGGATTATAAGAGTTCTAAGCCACAGCTCTATTTGCTTAAGCAGTTTCACTTTTTTTTTGGTGAGAGACTGGCCCTGAGCTACCATCCGTTGCCGGTCTTCCTCTGTTTTGTATATGAGGTGCCACTACAGCATGGCTTAATGAGTGGTGTGTAGGTCCATACTCAGGATCCAAACCTGCAAACCCAGGGCCGCTGAAGCAGGGCCTGCAAACTTAACCACTGCACCACTGGGCCAGCCCTAGCAGTTTCACTTTTGATAAGCTCTTGCCACCTGGAAGCACTGGCTTTCGTTAGTGTGGAATGGGAGAAACTGAGTAACATGGGTAGCATAGCACAGAGAACTGAATATCGAGTAAAACACCATCATAGTGAGAGAGCACTTTTTAAGCAGCTGCAAATATGATCGCATGTTCTACCATTGAATGTCTGTGGGCTGTTCAAGGGAAGTTTGACATATTAAGTGAATTCTCGTCCTTCATTTGGCATTTATAAGAGCATTTAATTTTAAACTCACAGAAAACATGGTGCTTAATTTTTACAAAATTATTAATTTGCTTCCCCCATTATAAAAGTAAGCCAAATTACAAAAAGCTGGTTTGAAGAATTGTGGAAAACACACAACCAATAACTCAAAAATTCACTATTAGCATTTTGCAACATTTCTTTCTAGTGTTGCTTCCATTCATAGTTTTATAGTTGAAGTCAATTACATACAATATTGTGTATATGTTATATATGCTTTTATGCAGAAAGGCATATAGAATTATCTTTTAAATAAGTAAAAATATGTCTTTGGGTCAGTAGCTGTAATTTAACAAAAGACAAACATTGAATCATCTAGAATCTTAAGGTGATATGATGTTATTTTTAACTGCCACTAAAATGACAACATTCTTTCCCACATACATAAAAACTTGTGCCGAGAAAGAAGTTTTTCATGTAAAGTAACAAAAAATTCATTATTTTATTCTATTGACCTAGTCTTTCAATAATCATATTTAAAAAATCTTTTCCTATTTTATTACCCAAAAGAAACCATTTAAGCTTATCAAATGAAAAGCGAAAGAGCGTACTGATATAAATTATTTTTATTGTGTGAAAAATGTCATAATTCATGAAGATTAATAAAAATGCAGCATATAACAAAATAGGCATTTACTTGTTAAAAGCCACCTGAATTTACAAAATTTCTTTTAGAATATTTTTAGAATGCTTTAAGAATACAAATTAATTTTTTGAGAGTGATATAAAACATTTTACTTTATCATATATTTAATTTCAAAATCATTTTTATTAAATGGACTCAGTAATTATTGTACACTGCAGTAATCACTGGTAGGAAAATAAATTTTAAAAACATATTTATTCTCAAACTAGATGAATATTAAAAAGATGGCAAAGTATGTTTAGTTTTTAAAAACATGAATAAATGTAAATGTTACAAAAGGAACCAACAAGATGTGCAAACAAGTTTATTCTCTAAAATCTAATTCAAAGTTTATACTCTGTCTCCTTGTATTGTTTTCCTTACATTTCAGCCAGCTATCAAACTTGATCTGAAGGACGGTGCTGTTACTCAGTGTGCTAGGTAGGTACATGTACAAAACCCCAAAAACCTGGAGTTTAATCAGTAGTAAGTGACCTGATTAATTAAAGTTCAACGAGTTAAAAAATGTGAATAAGATGTGATGCTCTGAAGTAAAATTCTAAAAGTAAACGATCACATTAAACTGCCTTGGACATACCTATCATGTTTCTGTCAGACACCTGTGTGAGTCTGTGGTCAGTACAAGTTACCAAACGACCAATTTTAACACGGTGATGGAAACCATACTGTTTATGATATTTTCTCCTTGATATAAATGTATGCTTTCATATAAATGAACATGAATCTATTACTCAAAATATATGTCTAAAAGTTTGTCTAAATGCCAGACGAGTACAGCATCCTGTAGATGCCATTCGTCAGTGCAAGAGAAGTAATACTTTATTTTGGAATTATTTCTTTATAAACGTAATTTTAAACAGACAGTTTTATTCTTACTGTAGTAACCAAGCATTTCCCAGTTATAAAACACAAGTCTCTGGACCTACAGAAGCTTTTCAGTCTTTTTGCCTTTAATTTCAAGGCACAAAAGAGTCAGAAAAACCTAAAGTCACTGCAGCTTCTGAGAGAACAAGGGGTGACAGGAGCACCTGGATCTAAAAGGCCCAACTTTAAAAGAAGCGTTTATTGGGACTTTTAATAAATTCTCACATAATATTTTTATTAATTTAGAGAGTATTTAGGTCAAAAGGTATTTCAAGTCTCTTTCATTTTTGGGATCATCACCAAAGAAAACAAACAAGAAGAGAAAAACTGAACTCTTTCCTTGGGTAGTGCTTTCAAATACCATAATTTGGTAGAATAAAGACCTGAGAATCTATTTTAAAAAGGTATTATTTTAAAATTAAGTCAAATTAGGATGTAGACTTCATGAAGAATACTATTATAAAACATACCTCAAACCATACAAATATATTGTTTGTATAGTTCATGTTTGTCAAGTAAATCAACCCCATTTTCCAGACACAATTTAAACAAAGCATCTATAGAAAAGTGCGCAGTCAATATCATAGTAATTAAAATTCTTAAACAAAGGTTTTAGAAAAATATAAAAAGTTAAAAATTTAGGTTATAAATTCCCAGGAGTCCCCCTTCCATGCACATGTATCTCACAAAAAACATTTCAGATACAGAAATAGAGGCTGTTAGACAGTAGGAGAGTGTGCAGGGCCACTGGCTCTTCTGAAGAGGTTTCCCTCAGGACAGTGCCCGAGGAGGATGCAGAACCAGAGTCAACGCAACTCTTGCTGGCCAATTCTCATCCCGTCTGCTGGTCATCTCGCTTCCTTTTTTAACCATGAAGAACACGGACAAGTCACCATCAGGCTGGTCGCCTCCTTGGAGCCGCTGTGGTCGTCTTGCCCGGGCGTCAGCCTTCAGGGTTTTCTTCCCTGAGGGGGAAGGTCCTCCAGCTCTTTAGGACAGTGGGAGAGCTCAGCCACGCGACCTGGTTATGAGATCACGTCGTGAGCATCACTGTTGGGTCTCTGTCGCACGGCCAGGGGAGGCAGCGGCTTCCCGTAGAAGTCTACATAAAGAATGGATACCAAAAATACAAAACAGTTATGGTAAATCAAGATTTTTGATAAAATTCATTATTTTCCAACCAACACCCTCAAAAGAGTAAGACACTGACTTGACATGTGAAGCAATGGGCGGGGAAAATAGAAAAACAATCAGAATCTAATAAAACTTGAATAAATTCAGAACACAACAACTACAGTAAACTCCTACTCTAGATTATCAATTAATCTCTACTTGATGTAATAAAAAGCTGCACCTAATGTATATGTTAGTACTTTTTATTCCAATTACATGTTCACATTAGAACAGGACAAATAACAAATATTCAAAATCTAGGAAGCCTGTTGCCAAAGCTCTGACGAGCCTGACAATCCGCATTCCTCCCCAACGGCTGTCACTTGTAGGTATTTGGGGTAACTAATTATCTTAGTGTTCTGGTAAGTAGGAATCTCTTACAATGATGCTTCAATATACTTCAGTGATTTGGGGTATATTTGATACAAAAAAGTCTATTTTGTACTTCATAATAAGTTCCTATTCCTTAATTATCATAAATTGGCATATAAATTTAACAGCACACATGGACCTTCAATAAGTAATTATTTTCTGGCCTGATAACTTAAAATTATTCTAGAAGCACAGGTATGCAGGCTCACTTGAAGTAAATACTGAGAACGCATTAGGGGCCTGTGTCCGGTCCTGCAGGTATGGAGCGTAGCCGAGCGCTCCGTGGTGCTGCTGCCTCAGGGTCGTTCGTCCAGTGAGTGGCCTGTGAGCGCCTGGAGCAGATGCAGCCCGTCATGCAGGCACGGCCCTGGAGGGCAGCCTGCAGAGTCACAGGACGTGTAAGTTGCTGACACGACTTCCCCAGGGGCCCTGGTGACCAACAGTCCCCCTTGCCTTCCAGGGCCTTCCCCTAGATGAGCCCTGTGGGGCTTACCAAAACTCCACTCTTTTGGGTTTGAATGAACCAATCTGGGCTTAGCCTGGGAACCCCAAAGCACTCGACCCACAGACCTAATAAAGCCGTCTTGAAACTCTGCCTGCACTCGATCTTGACCAGCCCCGCAGAGCTCGAGGCTGCCACGCACTTTCTCCAGGACCTGTGAGTAGTAAACGTCTCCATTTCAATCTCTGTTGTGGTCTTTTTGAACCGAGTCTTCCTGTCCAGCCCCCAGGAGCTCTATCAGCAAATGTTAATTGAACAAAGTCACAGCAGCATGCAAGGAGCTTGGAGTCCCCACTCCATCCTGACAAGAAGTAAAAAGCTGAGCAGACTGAAAAATCAACAACTTCTCTGGGACCCTATGAGGAGAGGACACAGGGCAGACTGCTGCCCTGAAGAATGGAGAGGCAGGCAGACGCATGGCGCCTCAGTTTACCCGAACAGGTGTTTGTGGATGGGACTGCCAGGGACCAGGGCTGCGGAGGAACCTGGACTATGGCTGACAACTGCTGGGGGCTCCGTGTGCACAAGCCTGAGAGTCAGAACGCCAGGTGGACTATGTCATTGGAGGACGCCCACAATATTGTCAGCTTGGTCTCCAGGAGCTCGAGCAGGTTCCTCCAGCTCCAGCAGGGGAGGGTAAGGGGACATTCGGAAATGCCACAGCAGCTCTTCTCCTGCACAAGGCCTGCCCTCAGGGGACATTGATTAGCTGGGACCTCACCTGCTGGGGACATTGGAGCCTCAGTGACCCGGGGAAGGAGAACACCAACTCCAGCCAGCTCTGGCCATCCTGTCCCACCCAACAGGGAGAAGGAAACTGAGAAACTCTTGTGAAGTTCACGGCCCAGAGGCACAGGCTCATGAGACTGGGCCCGACCACAGGATTACAGAAGGCTCCCGGCACTGAGGGCCTATGTATAGCAGGTCCTTTTACTGGGACATCACGTCAGGCCATCAAGAAAAAACTATAAGGCACACCAAAAGGCAAAAAACACAACAGGAAGAGAGAGAGAGCAAGCATCAGAACCAGACACGGCAGGGGTGTTGGAATGATCAGACTGGGAATTTAAGACAACTCTGATTACTATGCTAAGGGCTTTAACAGATAGAGTAGACAGCATGCAGTGTAGGCAGAGAGATGGAAATCCTAAAAGAGAACCAAAAAGAAACGCCAGAGGTGAAACACATGGTAACAGAAACGAAGAGTGCCTTTGACTGGACACAGCTGAGGAAAGAACCTCTGAGCTGGAGGGCACATCAACAGAAACCTCCAAAACTGAAAAGCAAAGAGAACAAAGACTGAAGAAAACAGAACAGAACATCAAAGACTGCGCGACAACTACAGAAGGTGTGATGTATGCATAATGGGAACAGCAGAAGCAGAGAGAAAGGACAGGGGCAGTATTTGAAGCCAAGACGACTGAGAATTTCCCCAAATTAATGTCAGACACCAGACCATAGATCTGGGAAACTCGAAGAACAGTGAGCAGGATAAATGCCCAAAAACCCACATCTAGCCATATCATTTTTGAATTACAGAAAATCAAAGAAAAGAAAAAATCTTGAAAGAAACCAGAGGCAAAAACACCTTCCCAATTGAGAAACAAAGATGAGAATTACACACCACTCCTCCTGAGAAAACACGCAGGCAAGAAGAGAGTGGAGTCAAATAGTTACAGTGTTGAGAGAAAAACCCCATGCACCGAGAATTCTGTACCATGCAAAGTTGTCCTTCAAAACTAAAGGCTAAAGAAAGAAAAAACTAAGGGAATTTGTTGCCAGTAGACCCGCCATACAAAATAAGATAAAAGGAGCTCTTTAGAGAGAAAGAAAATGATATAGGTCAGAAACTCTGATCTACATAAAGAAAGAAAAAACATGGAAGAAGAAATAAGTAAATGAAAATTTATTTTTCTTATTCTTAATTAACAGATAATTATTCAAAATACTAATAGCAATAATGTATTAGATTATGTATGCTTATGTATATATCTTATGTATGCATGAATATATACATATATGTGCCTACATGAAATGAATGACAACAAGGAAGGGGCAAGAGGAAGGAATTAGTTAGGATAATTTGGTTATTATAGGCACTTGCTCTACCCGTTAAGTTGTACAGTGTTATTTGAAAGTGGACGTGGATTAGTTATAAATGTGTTTTGCAAACTCTAGGGCAGCCACTAAAAAAAGTAAAAAGAAAAATATTAGTATAAGTGATAAGCTAATAAAGGAGAGAAAAATGGAATCATATAAAATGCTCAATTAAAACCACAAAAGGTGGGGCCGGTCCTATGGCCTAGTGGTTAAGTTCGCACTCTGCTTTAGTGGCCCAGGGTTTTGCCAGTTCGGATCCCGGGCGTGGACCCAGCACCGCTCATCAGGCCATGCTGAGGTGGCGTCCCACATAGCAGAGCCAGAAGGACCTACAACTAGAATAGACAGATATGTACTGGGGGGCTTTGGGGAGAAGAAGGGGAAAAAAAGAAGAAGATTGGCAACAGTTGTTAGCTCAGGTGTCAATCTAAAAAAAGAAAAAAACCCACAAAAGGCAGAAAAAGAGGGGAAGACAAAAATAGGAACAAAGAACAAGGGCAACAAAGAGAAGACAGCATTGGATAAAGTAGATATGAATCCAGCCACACCAACAATCGCTCTGAACACCCATGGTCCAAACGCAGCAATTAGCACTGTCAGACTGGATCAAAAAGCATGACCCAGCTGGATGCTGTCTACAGGAAAATCACTTTAAGTATAAAAGGTATTAGGAGAAAATGATTTTCAAGCAGCTATATTCAAAGCAACTACTAAGCTGCAATGATGCTTAATAAATCTAAATGTAATGGTGTAACATCATGAATTAAAGCCATGGGTTTCAAAGCTGGACAGACCTAAGTTCAAATCCTGATTCTGCCACTTACTAGCTGTGTGACCCTGGGGTGCAGGCTCCTCATGTACAAAATGGGATATCACTGCCTATCTTATAAGGCTGTGGGGAGAATTAAAATGAAATAATATAGCTAAAGTGCTTAGCAATATGCCAGGCACATGGTACATACCGTTATTACCATTGCTATAATTAAAATTGTAACAGAGACAATTATTTTGATAAATTTAAAGTATGCCTTTTCTAATTTCTTTTTTTTTTGAGGAAGATTAGCCCTGAGTTAACTACTGCCAATCCTCCTCTCTTTGCTGAGGAAGACTGGCCCTCAGCTAACATCCATGCCCATCTTCCTCTGCTTTATATGTGGGACACCTACCACAGCATGGCTTGCCAAGCGGTGCCATGTCCGCACCTGGGATCCGAACTGGCGAACCCCGCGGGCCACCGAGAAGTGGAACGTGTGAACTTAACCACTGTGCCACCAGGCTGGCCCTCTAATTTCTTGATTTCAAAATTAATGAGAATTTTCAACACACAACAGAACTCACAAACCGAAGTGAATATAGTTTCTAATATGTTTTACTTCTGGAATTTGAAAGCACCCTCCTAAAAAGATAAACCAAATACACACGGCAGGAAACATCCTTTTCCCTCCCAAGAAATTATCTTATTTCTGCAGTTGATTTTGTATTATTTCTTTGCCAGAAAATGAAATAATTCTATACAAATTAGGTTTCTTATTGCCTTAACTGTAGGAAATATAAGTCGATCTTAGTGCCCAACTGATATGACCAACATAATTGGTAACACACATTTTTATAAAGTGCTTCAAACTTTTTAACATGAAAAATTGAAGAGTAGTAAAACTATTTACAAAATTTTATCTTCACTCCTATTTTAAGATTTAAAAATATTCTTTAGGGGGCTGGCCCGGTGGCATAGTGGTTAAGTTTGCATGCTCGCTTCAGCAGCCTAGGGTTCGAGGGTTTGGATCCCAGGTGTGGACCTACACACCGCACATCAAGCCACGCTGTGGTGGCGTCCCACACACAAAACAGAGGAAGATTGGCAACAGGTATTAGCTCAGAGCCGATCTTCCTCAGCAAAAATAATAATAATATGTATTCTTTAGTTTGTGCACATGGTATTTTTGTCTAACAGAATCTTTGATTTATCCCTCATAATGCATGGTACATGGCATGCTGATGAAGTACGACTGGGAGTGTTTTCTGAAGGCAGCTGTCTCACCTGTTAGACTAAGAAAGCTGTACAGACAATAAATGCAATTAGAAAAGTTGACTCAAATTCCTGTCAAGTAAATGTCCATAATCAAAGACCCAGTAAGAATCTGCCTTAAAAATCCCAATCTGACCAGAACAAATTGTTTTCATCTCACAGAACTTTCAGTGCCAAACCAATTGCAGTTAGCCTTTAACTCCCTTCTCTAGTCCATCATGTATCTGTTTACTTACCATCAACCAAATGCAACGAAGCATGCACAAAGTCACGGGAAGGAAGAGAATGCAGCTATAAAATTGGCATCTCCCAGCATCTCAGATGAAGATCTCACAATAAACCCTAAAAACTAATGTCAGCTTTTTTACTAAAATTTTTAATTTATTATACGTACTTTCTTCCCCATTAATGAAAGCAGAGTTGATCGTACTTTTTTTTTTAACCCAGGTTAGATATATTTTGACTTGAAATTTATGGGAAAAAGGAATAAAGATATTTTAAAACTTGTGAAGTTAGTGTTTTCTTTTTTGCTCTGGGAAGCTAAATTTATTGATACATACTGAAAATTAACTTAAGTATTGGAATATGGTGGTCTTAAACTTAACTAATTTATTACAATTCTTTCCTAGGAGTTCTAATTAAAAAAACACAGGAAAGTAAGGAAAAAGAAAACAAAACACCTTCTTCTCAGTCCATTTCCAACTTCTTTTCCCACGTGCCCTGGACTGTAACGTCCCCGGGACGCTGCCATCAACTCTCTCCTCACTCTACACACGGTCCCTCGGACTCCCTCAGCTGCATTCCTTCAGCAAACAATCACGGAGCTTCCACCGCGGCTGAGCACCCCCACGCGCGCCGACAGCTGCTGGAAAAAGCCCCCTCCACAGCTCCCGCCGCCCTCTTCTCCCGAGCTCCAGGCCTTCCCTGGACTGGCAGACAGTCGTTTCCACACAGACAAGGCACAGACGCCTCCCAGCAGGTCCCCTTTCCCTCCTGTGCTCGCAGTCTTAGAGACAGCACCAACCTTCCAGCCCCGAGCCCAAGACCCTCTACTCCTCCCCTCAGCCCACATGCCCACTCCTCAACAGCACTGACTGCAATGGCTACACCCTGCTGGCATCCATTTCGCACCCTCCGTTCCAGCTTCCATGCCTCCGTTCTCACTCTGACCACTGCCACAGCCCCTAAGCGGGGTCCTCGCCTCAGGCGTGGCACCGTCAAGTCTGCACCTTGCATTCCTAGACAGCACATCAGTGGCACGTCCCCGGCTGACAGCGGGAAGCTCAGGGCAGATGCAGTCATCCTGATGCACGCGGCCCTGGGCGCAGGTGCAGCTCCAGCCCCCTCTCGAACCCCCACCTCCTCACCCACCCTACGCACGTGGCCCGAAGCTCCGTTTTCCGAACACCAATGTCCCTTCCCACCTCCCCACCTGCGAAGAGTCTGTCTCCTGTGCGCAGCGACCCCCTCAGCCCTCAGAGCCGCACCGACGCTTCGGCAGGCCGCGCCCCAGTGTGTGCTCCACGCCCCAGGCCCGCACCACCCCGCCGACCACCGCGCCCCACACGCGGAAGCACTGTCTGCCCTGTGAGACTAGAATCCCCAGAAGGCAGAATTCATGTCTCGCTTATCTTCGCGTCACCGTGCTGTCAAATACACAATAGCTGCTTGTTGGATGCCTAACTTAGAGAAAAAATACCTGTCAAATGAGAAATGAGCATTTTTGTATATATACGTGTATGTATACACAAAAATAAATACACACATCTAGTGACATTATCTGATTTTTTCTAACAACACAGTGACTATTTAAACTGATAATATTTTCCAACATACATAATATCAGAAAATAATAAAACAGGAACTAACCGATTATAGTCAATAAAACGTCATGAAGTCCTGCAAAGATGTGATTTCATTCTAATTCTGATATAGTCTAAGGACAGATTTTTCTGTCTTTAGAACTGAAAAAAAAACTTTAATTTTCATTAATGATTATGAAGAAATATTTCATGACTGACTTACAGTATTCTAAAAAAGAAAATAGCACACTTATACTTACATACTTTTTGAATAAAAATATTTTATACAGTTTGATATAATTTCAAATTATATAGGAAGGCTTTTCCAAAGATTAAACTTGTTTTTTTTTCTAGTAAATGAGTCTCCTTAGGAAACTAAGTTCTAGATTATGTAAACAGAGCCATCAAAAATGGAACCAGATGTTCTTGATGGAGAAGTTTATTGAGCTACAATATATACACAATCATCCTTCTGCATTCTAGAAATACTTTACTGAGAGAATTGGGCTGATGGTCCGAAGTCAGCCCTCTGCCTCCCGGATGAGGGAGCTCTCTCCCCATCGTCCTTTCTCTGGTTCCCAGCTGTGGGCTTCCACTGCTATATACTGGCGGGACTAGACCTTAAGTTAACTTCGTCCAAAGAAAACTGTTTTCTTGAGTCAATAAAGCCTTTAGTAACTTTCTTTCTACTTGGCTGAACTTTTTGGTTTATTGATTTGGTCTCTGATTCTACAAATTGTGTTGATCTTGACTTCGTTTTAATATTCAGCAGCTGGGCATCTTATCAGAAGAGGAGAAAGAACAGTATGTGGTATTATCATTGAGAATATTGAGCATATATATGACAATGCAGTTTCTAACAATAATTATAACTGCACTGTCTCATATTTAATTTAAATTGCTTTAAAACCTTTCCCTTTTCATAACCATTTACATAAATATATAATAGATAAACACAAGCTATGATTATTTTCACCCCTGTATTCTAAGGTATATAGAATTATACCTTTATATATATTCTAAGGTATATATAATTATACCAAATTATATAGAGGCAAAGGGCATTTAAGAATAAAAAATTAAATAAAATGGAAAAATTTGTGTATAATGAAAGGGATGGCTGTGGATTTGAAAGGCCTCCAAAAATAAAAGTTTGTTGAAGTAATGAGGTAAATAAAAGTGGATGCAACGTGCATAGGTATCTGAACACTGATCCTTTTGCGTTACCGTTATGACGTGTTTCACCAAGAAGCTGGAGTTTTGGAAGTCTAGTGACTTTGGGGGTTCCCCAGCCAACTAAAGAAAAAGAAAAACATTTTAAAACACTTTAAAAAATGTCTCTTTGGGTCTGTTGAGAGGATTCCTCCCCAGCAAGTGTACGTAACATTTGATGTCAATTCATATGCTCTACTGAACGACACAGGACTGAATAGCTATAAACCCATCATAAATGACTTCTGTTTAAAAATGCAACTACAGGCTGGTAACATCTGCTTTAAGTTTTGATTTACCTTAAGTTAAAAATATAAGCATCTTCACCATCATAAATAACCTTGGGCTACTAACCCCCAGCAGAAGCTAAAAGAAACGCTCCCTTATTAAATGGAATACTAGAACTGAATCTTCAATAATTCGCAAAGGAAAACGTTACTGTCTAAAGCCTTCTGGCAGGGCTGAAGGGCACTACAAACACGAGCATTTAGGTGCTCACTGAGCACCTGCAGCACATGCAGGGCTGTGCCTAGTGCTGAAGATCACTCACAGCCACTACGCGGTGTGCCCGTCCCAGTGCTGTACATGCAACACTCCACTAGTCCTCACAAGAACCTAACGGGTCGGTACACATGTTGGAAATATAATGGGAAAATTCACACATCTTGGTTTCAAATGTTAACTTTCAGGATGAAAGATCCAACATTTTAAAAGCTCATATTAGGGGCTGGCCCTGTGGCCAAGTGGTTAAGTTCGCGTGCTCGGCTTCCACAGCCCAGGGTTTCAGTGATTGGGAACCTGGGCATGGACGTGGCATGCTCATCAGGCCATGCTGAGGTGGCGTGAGGTGGCCACAACTAGAAGGACATACAACTAGAATATACAACTATGTACTGGGGGGCTTTGGAGAGAAGGAGAAATAAAAAATAATTCGAATCTTAAAAAAAAAAGCTCATATTAGCTATCCACTCATTAAACTTAAATTCCTTTTAGCAATCTGGGTACCGACATTTCAAATAGGACCTGAATTCATTCTAGAAAGTGCTTGGGTAAGATTTTCTTATTAATTTTTCCTTATTTTCTAAATTTTATAAAGCAATTTTTCTGATTAAAAAAAGCAATGGATACTTATGTAAATAAATTTTGAACGAAGCAGACAGAGCAAAGAATTCTATCTTTTCTACAAATTCACAGGATAATGAATATATCTAATAAAAACCACACGATTTCTTTTTTCTTTCTCTTCACTGTTTAAAGCAGTATTTCTAGTTCAGTCCCAATAGCAGTTTACTCACCAGGAGGAGGAGGTGGGGGTGGCGTTGGACTCTTAGGAGCAGACTCATCAGTACTAACAGGTTCTACACGGTGACTCCTTTTTATTCTTAGTTTCTTAGTTTTCTTTTTACCATTGTCTACAAGAATATAACACAGAACTTTACACCTTTGGGAAAAAGTAAACTTCTACAATAAAAAATAAAGAACAGAACTAGAATATTGATACTATTATTACCACAGAAATATATCTTAAATTCAACTTAGGAAATCGTTACCAATAACAAAATGTGAACTTGCTTTTACTAAGAGTAAATTTTTTAAATGATTACTTATTGAATGAATGATTAATGAATATGATATGAACAGCAAAAAGTCTATATTTTAAGTTCAATGAAAGGTTATTCAGAATACAAAAAAAATGCATAGTTCTAAAAGTAACTTAGATTTTTTCCAAATGTCATATTAAGTATAACTGTAATTGCAGAGATTTCCGTGAAACTCAGCTCAGCATGGAGAAAGAGAAGGGGTGTTGATTTGTCTCAGTACGACATACAGAATGATTCTAGGTATAAACTGTCCCAAAATAATCCTTTGAAATGTGAAAAATGACCCCAATCAAATCTAAACACATTACCTATTAGAATAACCCCCAAACAAGGTATGCTCAATATAAACATATGTAACTAAAATCACATTAGACCTTGCAGAATTGAATTTGTGTTACTTCTAAAAATAACTATTTACAGATTCTCACTTAAGCACATATAAACATCTTAAGGACATCTATGTTGTTACATGTAAACTTTAACAGTGTAAACCAGGATAGCAAGTAGTTAAATAGCCAAAGATCAAAGTTACTGAGATATTTTTTTTTTCTTTTCTTTCTTTCTTTTTTTTTTGGTGAGGAAGATTCACCCTGAGCTAACATCTGTTGCCAGTTTTTCTCTGTTTGCTTGAGGAAGATTGCCCCTGAGCTAACATCTGTGCCAATCTTGTTCTATTTTGTATGTGGGATGCTGCCATAGCATGGCTTGATGAGCAGTGTGTAGGTCCAAACTGGGGATCCAAACCTGTGAAGCCCAGGCCACAGAGGGGAGTCCATGAACTTAAACCACTACACCCCCGGGCCAGCCCCATGATATAGTTCAATCCTAAACTGTTAAATTTATATATATGTAATACATTTTCTAAAATGGGAATTATCTGTTACATAAGAAATAGCCAACATCTAGGAAACCTACAAAACAATGAGAAATAGAAACATATTTAGAAATGTTATTTTTCTAAATAAATTAGTATCATCTGAGACATTTTACCCCAGAGGGAAACAAAGACATCTTTTGACAATTAAAGCTGTCAGCTTTATGGTTGGGAGACAGGAAGGAGCCTCCAGAACCATGTGGTCTTTTACAAAAGGCGAGCTCAGGGTCATGGAAGAGCAGAGGACAGAGCAGAGGGTCTGGAGTGGGTTTCAGCACAGCCACAGATGAGACATATGCTCTTAAGTAACTCAACCTCTCTGAGTGCCCGGTCTTCTCCTCTATGTAGTGGGCATAACAGACCCTAGGATTGCTATGTGCAATGACATACTACACCTGAAACCACCTTCTAAAGTGTACAATATGATCTCAATTATTATTATTTTTATAGTTATATGACTGTCTATCTTAGATCTTCCTGTGCTAAACTTTTAAATCATTTGCCAAATCATTTTGCTCTCTAAGTATGTATCAGTGTGAGAATGAGCTCTTTCAACATATTGAGAGGCAACTTTGAGTCTACTTTCTAACTCCGTTGACAGAGTTGTATGCACATGGATACGGCTGCCCTAACTTCCCAACTTACAGAAAGGATAATTTCAAAATCTAACTATTTTATTGTTGTTGTTGTTGTTGTTGTTGAGAAAGACTGGCCCTGAACTGACATCTTTTGCCAATCCTCCTCTTTTTGCTTGAGGAAGACGGTCCTTGAGCTCACATCTGTGCCAGTCTTCCTCTACTCTGTATGTGGGACACCAGCACAGCACGGCTCGATGAACAGTGTGTAGGTCCAAACCGGGGATCTGAACCGACAAACCCTGGGCCACCAAAGCAGAGCACGTGAACTTAACCACTACACCACGGGGCCAGCCCTAAATATAACTATTTTTTTACAGTAAAACATCCACATTAGCTAGTCTGCCCCTCAGGGATTGACAGCTCATTTTCATAAACTCTTTGATGCTGTACAGAAATCCTTATACACAAGGAACCACTGGGCATCTCCCACATGGGTTTT
The DNA here is from genome assembly GCF_021613505.1 of Equus quagga. Lineage (NCBI taxonomy): Eukaryota > Metazoa > Chordata > Mammalia > Perissodactyla > Equidae > Equus > Equus quagga. The sequence continues at coordinate 134,877 of NC_060270.1, read as the reverse complement.
ATTGTAAATGACCCTAAAAGCCCCATGAAAAAGATGATGCTAATCCCCCTTTCAGAGACAAGGAACTAAGACTGAGCAAACGCACAGCAGAAAGGAAAATCAGGGTTCTACCCCACGCTGTCTGATTCCAAACACAGGCTGTCTCTCTGTGACACAAAAAGACACAAACTTCCTGTTGAATCACATAATCAGTTAGCAACAGAAAAGAATAATGGACTGAAAATTTTGCATGATACTAAAGAGGAAAATGTCTACTTGATAAGGCATTAAAAATGTTTAACTGATTATGTCTGCATCCTACAGAAATAGCAAGTCAATAAAGGAAATGATGCTGATTGTAGCATTATGAAGCTTAAAGAAAACCAAAAAACAAAACAAAAACAAAAAGCCTTAAAAGGTATCAAATACATTCTGGGAGTCCTGGCGCTATGCTATATTCCAAATTTATAAAAGTGAAATTGAAAATGGAATTTTCTGCTGAAATTCTTTTAAGGCATCAAGAATAAAAACATAAGTTAGCAAAGTGACCAATGAGTAAGTATAAACCATGACAAATACTGCATTTGGAGACAAAAAAATATTACAGTACATGTTTTGTGAAACTAATCATGACACATGAAAGGAGTGTAGCTAAGTTTTACGTGTGACCTCTATGTATGCGTATTCAAGTGACAAGACTTATCACCTGATTCTGACGACGGCTGGTCTGTCTCATCTTCATTCTCCAGCGGCTGGGTTAGTGCCTCCTGATAGTTTTCTACTAGTCCAAACTCACTGTTTCTTTGGCTGCTGTTGCTGATCTGGCTCTGCGTCTCTATTTGCTCATGATCCATTTTATGTTTCAGGGAGCAGCCATCATTGTCTTTCTCCATATTTTGCCTCTTTTTTTCAAGCTTTTTTTCATTCTAACAAAAATGAAATACATAGTCTTTAATATAATGGTGGTATCTAAGATAGTTTTAAGGGAGAAATCAAATAATCCAAGAACATTCTGTAATTTCAGGGCACTGTGATATTTCTACTAAAAGATTAATTTGTTGAATATATCATTAAAACATGTTAATTGCCAAACATTCAGAAAACATAGATATATAAAGAAAGAAAACAAACATTCTCAGTAATTCCACAGTCTAGAGATGGGTGTTGTTTGGTGTATAACCTCTAAGAGGTACCCCCTCCATGCAAACAGACACCACCCACAAACGGACACAAACGTGACTGTCTCTCTCGATATACATATTTTTGTTCTTGTGGGGTTTGGGGTTTTTTGTTTTTTGTTTCTGAGGAAGATTCACCCCCAGCTCACATCTGTGCCCATCTTCCTCTATTTTTAGTATGTGGGCTGCCAGCACAGCATGGCCGCTGACAGAGTGGTATGGTTCTGTGCCTGGGAACCGAACCCCAGCCACCGAGGCAGAGCGTGCCAAACTTAACCACTAGGCCACCGGGGCTGGCCCTCTGTATTTGTTTTTTCAGTGAAAAGAATTGAAGGTTTTCTTTCAGAATGTATATTTCTTTCCTTGTCAATGAATACATGAAGTGCTCAGAACAGTGGGTGACACACAGTAAAGTGCCGGCTACACAGGTGTCTATGACACAATATGCATTAGCTACGATTACTGTCACCAGTTACATGATCATCTTGAACTGTTACACCATAGCTTATTGGACCAATTCCCAATCAATGGATAAAGAAGCTATTTTCAATTTTTCACTATTATCAGAAGTACAATTATTGAATAAGTTCTATAAAATAAATTCCCAATGGAACTGTTGAATTAACAGGTAAGCACATTTTAAAATGTGACATACTGCAAACTTCCCTTCAGAAGAACTAGAGTCAATTCACACCCCCAGCAAGGGGCTGGGGGAGTGACGTTTCCCTGCTGTTTTCAACGCTCCATGTCACCTTCAATCTTTCATATCTCCGCCAAATAAATACTTTTAAATCAAATTAAACCAACACTGAGGTAAGTTATTATTTTTTTTTAAAGATTTTATTTTTTCCCTTTTTCTCCCCAAAGCCCCCCAGTACATAGTTGTATATTCTTAGTTGTGGGTCCTTCTAGTTGTGGCATGTGGGACGCTGCCTCAGCGTGGTTTGATGAGCAGTGCCATGTCCGCGCCCAGGATTCAAACCGATGAAACACTGGGCTGCCTGCAGCAGAGCACGGGAACTTAACCACTCGGCCACGGGGCCGGCCCTGAGGTAAGTTATTTTTTTATGACCAGGGAAGATGAACTATTAAATACTCATATTGCCATTTTTATTTCTCTTTAGGGAACTACCCATGGTATCCTAATACCCATTTTTCTATTAGATACTCATTATTTTCATAGTTTTAAATTCCATAGTTTCACATTTTCATAGTTTTCATTATTTTCATAATTTTTAAGGGTTCTTTTTTTGTCCTATGTGTCTCAAATATTTTTCATTAGGGTTTGATTTTTTTTTGCCTTTAACTTTTTTTTTTTTAAAGATTGGCACCTGAGCTAACAACTGTTGCCAATCTCCTTTTGTTTTTTCTTCTTTATCTCCCCAAAGCCCCCCAGTACATAGGTGTGTATTTTTAGTTGTGGGTCCTTCTAGCTGTGGGATGTGGGATACTGCCTTAGCATGGCCTGACGGGCGGTGCCATGTCCGAGTCCAGGATCCGAACCAGCGAAACCCTGGGCTGCGGCAGCGGAGCGCGTGAACTTAACCACTCAGCCAGGGGGCCAGCCCCCAGCCTTTAACCTTTTGAACAGCTCTTTAAAAACTGAATATAATAAAGATCTCTCTATTCTTCACTTTAGGGTTTGTGGCTTGATTGTCCTGCTTTGGAACATTTTCCTCCTTCAAGTATATACAAATTTTAACCATATTACATGCTAATATTTTTAAAGCTTCTTTTCTTATACATTTAAGTCTTCTGGAATTTAATTTTGTATACAGCACTCAATAATTTTACTTTTTTACAAATGTTTCTTCCATTGTTCCAACATCCTTTTCTCCCAAACTTGAAATGTCAATTTATCTCATACAAAGTTAGGTTTTTACTATTTGTTCCTGGATCTGTCTATTCTGGAACCAATACCTCACCATTTTTATTATCTGTGGTAAAATCAAAGAAATGTAAGATGCTTCTCTAAAAGGCAAACATTTCAAAGGAGAAATTTTGTGGAAAAAGGAAAATCTGCTTGGTAAAAAGAAGACTACAGGCAACCTGTTTCACTTCTTTACTGACCATCTTGTTAAAATTATAGTAGCTTAAAAGCGTAGTAATTGTACTTTCCCCATGCCACTAATTAATTCAGGGACTTTCCATATAAGGTACACCATACTGTACACCAGGACTGTGCACATCTTCACATGGTGAACAACACAAGGTTGGCAGAAGCAGCGAAGCCTTCTAAGTAGTTCACAGCCCGGCACTATAAAACCATCAGTCCTATTACAAGTCAGCTTTATTACACAGATAGAGTCAATTAATGTTTCAAGGTGAAAAGCCAAACTTGATTTCCTTCTTCTCTACCAATATTTTTAGAAAAACATAAAACAAAACTTGACAAACAATATTTAACAGGATGGAGACAAAACAACAGCTCAAGTTATTAAGACGGCTTTACTGTACTTAGAAAAGCATACACTTAAGGTAAATGCAGTGAGCTTAATAAAAAGATTAACTACAATTAACCTTCTGGTATCTAAGCAACTAAGACCAAATATCTCATATTACCAATTATTTTGGAAAATAAATACCAAAACTACCAAACTACCTTCTTACCTGAGGAGCTCCTCCCTCCTTGCAGCAGCCCCAAAGAAGGAATCACACACCTTTCCAGACAAGCCCCCAGCAGAGGAGGCAGGGGCAGCAGAGAGGGAGGGACCAGCAAGCCAGCTGCCAGTTAAGCTCTGAGCCAATGGGAGGAGGTTTAGGGAGCTCTGCTTCTGAGGAGGCCCGCCGCCCTGAGGGCAATTACAGCAGTGCCAGTGCAAACTCTTGACATCACTCCAAAGGAAAGCAGACCCACACACACAACCCTCACTTCCTCGTGACTATGACTACAAATTAACTGTAAAAACTTCTGACTGTTAAACAATATTCAGATGTAGGATAATCTATTATAGTTTCAAACATCCTTAAGTATCATGGGAAAACAATTAGAAAATCATTTACATACTCTAATGCATCATAAGCATCTAAATATTACTGTAAAGGGATAGTAACAGCAATACAGAGATGAAAACAGTGTAAGTAAATACATTACTATCATGTGAAATAGAAGACAAAAAAGATTTATCAGGACAGTAACTATGATAGCTGCTACATTCAGTCTTCATTTTCATTCTCAGTTAATTCTGAAGTCATCTTTCCTCTTTTTACTAGACCAAAGGGTAAATTCGAGAAGGAAGAAAAAAAAGCAAACTTTTAACCCATCTCTCCCATTTCACTTCTTTTGGAAATAATCAATCTCTGGTGAAACACTTCTATCTCCCTTCCTCCTTTCCCAACTCCCCACCTCCGCTCTCAACCTCCAACTTTACAACTTAAGATAGAAAAATTACATTTGCCACCATCCGTACCTCAATGATTACAGACGCTATGGGCTGGAAAGGATTAACAATAACAGGTTCTGGGTCCAAGTCAGCCAGACCACTGGTTCCATCAAGTTCAGCCTCTTCTCGCTCTCTTTGTTCTCTATTGTTTGAGGGAAAAAATTTGGAATTCCTTTTAAGAAAATGCTGAACCATGTTTAAGAACACTTGCAATAAGTTTAAGACTATTAAATTTAGTAATTTAAACCTCTGGACATGACTTTGAATTACTGAGAGATTTTCAGAAATCCTTTTGAAGGTAATAGGCCTCTACCCCCATGTAAAAATTCATCATTTGCAAATGCCAACAAAAATGACATTTCCATGACTGACTTCTTAATGTCAATGGTGCATATTAACTACTTTTCTATGAACTCAGGGTTTATATTTATCAATGTATTAATTACTCTCCCAAACCAATGCTGTCTTCTTCATCGATGTCAACAGATGAATAATCCTCCTGTTAACCCTCTTCTTAAGGGCTGTGTCCAGTTGTGTATCATATATGAACTAGATAACAACTCTTGCTTTGCATGATGGCAGAAGAGGCTATAAAAATAAGTTGCCTTATATCACTCAGATTAAATATTTCCATATTAGTAACTACTGGAATGTTTACTACCTCTATGATTTACAGTCAATGTTGCCCTAAACACGAAGAGTAGTGAGTTGCTAAAACAAGTAGCTGAAGACAGAAAATGAGTACTGCAGACCTGCAACTAGACTGAGCAGAGCATAGCAATGTGAATGCTCGTTACCGCGACATCTACTCATGTTCTGTGATGGAAAGATGCATCCTTTCATTCTGAACCTAGAAAGCCAAGATGTAGATTTGAAAGTTCTACTCCTGCAGCCTTGGACATGTATCTGGATCTTTGAGCCTCAGCTTTCCCATAAATGTGGATAAAAATACCTACTTCGTAGGGTTGTTTTAGATAAAGTAATACATGTGAAAGCACTCTGTAAATGAACATACTTATAAGACAGTAATTGTTACCAGTGTTATTCATTTATTAGTAAGCAATTTCAGGTATCTAGTATCAATATACTATTTTCAGATACAAACAATAGCATATTTTACTGTTTTTCAAAAATATCTGAACCTATTAGATTTAATTTAATGAAGTAAAAAGGTCTTTTAAAATCATTCTTGTCTAAATGCCAATTTACTTCTAATTGTGGAGTCTCTACTCAGCAGGAGAGGCCTCGGGACACAAGTGGCATGGCTGGGAGAACAGAGGAAAGGGGCATGGGGATTTGCATAGCTTGCATGGCGTGATCCAGAACACCTTTATGGAAAAGGTAAAAACTTGAAAAAAAATGACTAACATTAGGTTCCTTTTATCCAACTCAATTTTTTTGTTTGTTTTCTTAGTGGAGGAAAAGCAAAGGAGTCTTTAGAAAGGACAGCCATATACTTTACTTTCATAAATATATAAAAGAGATCCTTACACGAATGATGGGCTGTACTGAGCTTTCTATCATGAAAATACACACCAGGATAGAAAACCTAAGATGCTCAAAAGAACTAGAACCTCACAGAGGTATCAAGAGAGACCGAGATGAATGCCCTGCTCCTATTATTGAGCACTTGGGGATGGGGAGTTATCTCTGCAAAGATTTCTTTCCAAAGTCCTATTTCTGAGTTAAGCGAAGGATTACAGTAATTCGAGGATTTCTGTAGCCGCGTAAGGGAGCCCCTCACAGGGCATCCCCAAGGGTGGCTGGCGGGCTCGGGGTTGGGCTCGCGCTCTGGCTCTGCGGTCACAGCTCTGCTAGATCACTTAGGAAGGAAGAAGACAACTCTGCAGCTTACAGGAGCTCACAGAAAAGTCTTTTCATTTCTCCCCTCCGCTACCTGCAACAATCCAGTGGAGAAAGAAAGAGATATCTTCGATTAAGTACTAAATTCAACTTCTAATCAAATCTGAGTACTTTCTTGCAGCATTAAGATTATTCTGAACGATTCTGTGGTGGAATTTATATAATCATTTTGTAAAACTCACTGTTCAGTTTAGTTTGAAAATTTCCTTTCAGGCAACATACTTTTAAAATAATTTTTTACAAACATATTTTAAAAACCTAATATAGCAATTCCATCTACTTTCTCACAAAACCAGTGTCGAAGATAAGATTTTTGCTTTGGTTGACTGACCCACTAACAGCTTAACTTCTAAAATCTCTGCTGAGACTAGAGAAGGGTTCCCGATCCATCGACCCCCGGGCCCAGTCATTCTTTGTTGTGGCGACTGTCCTGTGCGGCGTAGGGTGTTGAGCAGCGCCCTTGGCCTCTGGGGGCCTCCAGGAGCACCCCTGCCCCCAGCTGTGACAAGTAAAGATGTCTAGACATTGCCAGATGTCCTCTGAGAAGCAAAATCTCCCTGCAGACTGAGAACCGTGGTACTAAAAGTAGCCAAGAGAAATAAGAGATAAATATCTTAAAACCTTGGGACATAATAAATGCCTAAGGAATAAATTTGACTCCTGTAACACCACCAGGGAGATTAGAACCCTACCACCCAAAATTACTGTGTAGAGAGACAGACCTGTAAAAAGAGAAAATTTACCTAGTGTCTTCCTTCACACAGAAAGAGGAAAGTGAATGGACAAAAATTATTCATAACATTGTTGTATTTTTGACTTTTCGAATGCACAGTGGTACCTTTCTTCCCGCAGTTTTCGCACTCGTTCAGCCCTTTCTTGCTTCTCTTGTTCCTCAAGAGCACGCTGCTCCATGGTGTCTTTTTGGATGCGCTCATTTAAGGCATCGAAGTCTCTTGCAATGATATGGAGCAGCCAATAAAGGCCTTTTTTAATGGACTTGTCAATTTTCTTTCCATATCCCAAGACTGCTGAACAAGGTTCCTGAAAAACAGCATTTGACTTAAAGATTAAAACTAAAAGTTCTCCACAAAAATCTATTCATAAACCATTAAGTTTAATTACTGGCAAATCAAAATTGACCCATTAAATGAATGATATGAAGCACCTGCTTATTTAACTTACAAACACACCTCCGCAATGATCACTAACACTAGTACACAGGAGTTAAAATATTTTATGGGTGATATCTGTAAGCTATGAGAGATATTATGACAAAAGAAGTTGACAGTGCCAGTTTTAAGTTTAAACAAACTGAATGGAAGACAAAATTGAACTGCCAGAAGCAAAATACACCTACTTATTAAAAATACGGGGAATTTTTAATTCCTCATACCAGGGAATTTATACAATAAACATCTTTAAGACTGACAGCCTAAAGATCATCTTCTGAAACCAGAAAACATGATCAAATTCTCTGTCCATCTTTCTTAAGACTGTATGACAACACTCCTGACACGATTTTCCAAAATTCATTATAAACCGTGTTTAAATTTTGTATTTATACTTTTCTTTACTGTTTCACAAAATTTATAGCATGACATGTTGTACAGCTTACAGGTCCTGTCAGCAATATCTTAAACAAGAAGGAAACTCTAAAGTCTGAAATCATGAAAGAGAGCTGATGGAAATCACTAACAACTAAGGAGAAAACACTTATTACAGTATTGGGTAATACCAACAGAACAGTGAGAACATGATTTCCTGGGTAAAAAAATAAAAGCTCTTTTAAAACTAATATATTATTTTCTTAGCTGCCTACCACCTAACTGCCTGTCGCCTTTACAAAAACTAACTCATACTGAACACGTTTCACAGGACGACAACCCGACACTTACAATCTGACACAGGCACTTGTGCTCATTGACCAGCTGCTCCAGAGACAGACATTCAATCACATCAGCTTCTCCTAAGGCCCCTTCCTTGTCTTGTTTATTTGCCAACCTAGAGACATAAATGAAGTTGTTTTATAGTAAATATATAATCAGACAGCCACGCGAAAATATTTTGACCATGCTCTCCTTATTTTAAAGTTGTGATTACAGAACACACTGATTTTAGAGAATATTGTACCTATTTCATCATCTTTCCTTTATTACTGCTAAAATTAGTTTGTAAGAACTGTCCTGTAAAAGGGAAATCAGGTTAAGAAAACAGCAATAGATCAATAAGCCAAAAAAAGCTACATTTGCAGGAAAAAAAAGCTATGTTGTAGAAAAGGAAGTGAACTCATTTCCACAGTGTCCAGCCATCAATTCCAACTTTCACATTAATTATGTCCTTATCTTCTTAAAATACACCGCATTATGACGTACATGTCCTTATCTCACATCCTTATCTTCTTGGAATACAAACAGTATCATGTTCTAAACACCCAAACCTTCATTCTAGCTCTTGGCATGTGAGCTCATCTGCATCCAGCGCCGGGACTGTCCCCACACACGCACAGTCTTCTGGAAGCCTGGGGCCACTTCTGTCTAACCTACTTGGCACAGCACTGGGCATAAAAACATTATACTCAACGAGGAACAAACTGGGGAACAACAAAAGGAAACACAAAAGAAGTTCTAAAAAAAAGCAAGAATTACCACAAAATGCCACTATTTGCCTATGAGATGGCAGGGGTCCAAAAGTTAATAAAACACTGTCTTGGTCAGGGTTTTGATAGACATTTAGGCAAATATATATTATTTAATACATGGAATAATAAATCTAATGAACTTTATCACTTATCTTTAAAAATTACCAACATCGTGCCATTCTTGCTCATCCATATATCTTCCACTTTTCCCCCAAGACATGTCACTTCACCCCAAAATTTAAAAATTAAAAAACATTACAATACCACTATCACACCTAACAAAACTAATATTCCTCAATCTTTTTACAAGTGTTATGTCCAAATTTAGATACAAACCAGATCCACATTATAATTTATTAAGTCTTTTTGAATCAGTATCACCCTCCAGGACCAACAGCCCCACCCCTGCACCACTACCACCACCACTTTTCCTCCCATGACATTCATTTGTAAAACAAGTCATTTTTCTATAGTATTTCCCATGCTTACGATTTGGCTGATATCTTCCTTACGAGGCTTTTTAATATACATACCCTGTATTTCCTGTATCTGGTAGTTAGATGTACAGGCTGGATGAGTTTCAAGTTGAAATCTTTTTCTCCTTTTTAAAGATTTCATTTTTCCTTCTTCTCCCCACAGCCCTCCAGTACACAGTTGTGTATTTTTTAGTTGTGGGTCCTTCTAGTTGTGCCATGAGGGACACAGCCTCAGCATGGCTTGATGAGCGGTGCTAGGTCCACGCCCAGGATCTTAACTGGCAAAACCCTGGGCTGCAGAGGCGGAGCACGCGAACTTAACCACGTGGCCACGGGGCCAGCCCCTCAAGTTGAAATCTTTTGGCAAGCATTATTTCACAGATGGTGCTGGTTCTTAGGAGGCATAGGATATCTGCTTGTACCACTTTTAGTGAGGTTAAAATGGATCAGTGGATTCAGGTGGAGCTAGCCTGATTTACTCCAAATAACACTCCTGATTAAACTTTCACCTAATGATTTTAGCAGCTATTGGTGGCTTTTACTGAATTCTATTATTTTATAGGAGCTTATAAAATCATAACTTTCCTAGTTCTATATTCCTTCTGCATTTACTAGCTGGATCTTTGCTAAAAAGTAAGCTTTCATCAGCTACTTGGTGACACTTATCTAAATACAATTCAGAGAAAAGTCAAGATAAATGCTCGATCCTTTGCCTTCATTTCCTAATTTTTATAATGGGTGCCCTAGCAGCCTCCAAAGGTAATCAAGTTCTTCCTCTGGTTTACGGGGGCTATCATTAAGAACTCACGGATTCTTACATACATTTGATGTGTGTCAATTTATCATAGCTACTGTTCTTTTTGGGGCTCCAAGTTATCCACTTTTGGTCAGTGGAGTCCCATTTGTGTTGGCTGCTGTATTCTTTTGGTACAACTCCGAAGGTCTTTGACAGCTTCTTTGCTTTCTCATAAAAACAATGTCCCAGACCTAGAATCATCCATTTCCCTAAGGAGCCCTGGCTCCTTTCAGTAGGAACCATGTTTGAAAGAACACGGTCTGGGTGCTAAAGACATTTACTGCTATTGACTTGCCATTGCTTCTAGACCCTTTTCGGTGGACAAAGCTAGGGAAAATGCAGGTTTTTAAGAAAGAAAAAAGTTAAATCATGAGCAGACATTGATTTCCCCATCTTAAACAAAATATTACCAAGTTTTTACTTAGCTGCTTAATTTCTTTTTTCTTATACTTTATTATTTATTTATTTATTTATTTAGAGGAAGATTAGCCCTGAGCTAACATCTGCCACCAATCCTCCTCTTTTTGCTGAGGAAGACTGGTGCTGAGCTAATAATATCCGTGCCCATCTCCCTCTACTTTATATGTGGGATGCCTGCCACAGCATGGCTTGCCAAACGGTGCCATGTCCACACCCGGGATCCGAACCTACAAATCCCAGGCCACCAAAGCAGAATGTGCGAACTTAACTGCTGTGCCACCGGGCCGGCCCCAAATTTCTTTTTTCTTATGCTGAAAAATTGAAAGCATAAGAAATTACAGTTTCTAATAAAACTGACATTAACTATTTGCTTTATCCTACGAGATATGAGTTTCAACATAACAATACCAATATTATTACTAAAAATAAGAGTACTAAAGGCAGGTTAAGATTTCTTTGTGCTTATTCTTGTCTCTAAGATATATCCCACAAGAGATGCACAAAGTACTGAGTTTTAAAATTACTTGAAATAATCCTTCTCTGTATGGTTGTGCCTCCATCTAGATACACAGCTAGGTTTCTTTGTTTCAGGCTGCTTTTGATTTTTAGATAGTTTTATTTTTTAAGATTTAATTTTTAAAACATTTATATGATTCCAAATTCAAAACTATGAAAACAAGGTACAATCAGAAAGAACCGTTTTCCATCTCTGTCCCTTTTTCTCTCTCCATTCCTTCCATCCTCCTATTGGTAACCATTTTCATTAGTTTTTGGTTCATCTTCCCATTGTTTCTTTTTGAAAATACAAACATATATATGGAGGAAATGCTATTTTCAAAGACCACTTCTTGGGCACTATGGATATTCAGTACTGTTGAATGGCTGGAGTGTTGTGTGCATCTCCACCTTATTTCTTGCTCAGAAGCTAGCATATATACACACCCTTGTGCATCACCATGCTTTTTTAACAGTAAATCCTAAAATCATCCTGAAGCAGTGTAAGGAAATGTTCTTTATTAAGGAGTAAAATGCTCATTACGTGGATGTTTCATTGTTTATTCACCCAGGCCTACACAGAAGGACTTTGGGCTGTTTCCAGTGTTTTGTTTTCACAAAAGTGCTGTTAAGAGTAAGTGTGTGAAGCAGTTGTTTCTTATTTGGAGAAGAGATTGAAGTGGACTACTAAATCAAAGAATAAATGCAGATGTTGTTTTGATGGATGTTACAGCAATGTCCCTCCTCTCATCCTCAAATTGTATAACTCAGGCAGAATAAGAAAGAAAATAAGAAATTTAGTAGTGAGAGAAATTTCATTTCTAACTGTTCCTACAAAGATTTCTCTCTGGTAAAAATTTTAAATTACTATATTGATGTAATAAAGAGCATCACATATATTGCTGCACAACTTTAGTTTTTCTATATTGAAAACTATGAAAGAAACTTATTTTAAACTACAAATAGCAGGTATAGTAAGAAGAAAGGTAGGGTGGAAGATTTAAAGACACAAGTTTTTTTCTGGCTGTTGTAGCTTTGAAATTCCATGATTTTATGAGTTACACCCTGGGATTCCCTAAAATAGGGTAGAAATTAATCATTTTAAAGTAAATGGAACAAAAAGCCCCATTCCTATTTATTCCAAATTCCATATTTTTGGCAAGTTTTGACACCTAAAGAAAGCAAAATAGCCTTTGTTTAAGTACAAACCCGTTTTTGGTAGGTAATGCATTTTATATATAATACAGGACTGGAACCACAGAGCCCGAGCCAACACTCTGAGGCAGTTTAATGAGGACTTCCTGTGACCAACCAGCTCCAAGGAAAAGGATCTGCCTTTCATCTAAACGGGCAGAGAACAGGCAGAACCGGATTCTCCAGGTGTGAAGTAAGCAATTTGTTCTCCTCATTTGATATTAACAGCAAAAGGACAACTTTATCTCCAACTTATTTCACTTCAGTATTTGGCTTTCAATTAAGTTAACTATACGAAACTACAGAAATTAGCCTGTGAACTACAAGGCAGTGACTTAAACAATTTGATCAAAACGTTACGGATGGTACTCAGTTTTTCTCTCCAAGGCAGGACGACAACACCACAGGCGGAAAGCAGCCTAAGGAACAAGACACAGGTAAGCAAACCAATCTCCACGCACTGTTTAAGGTGAGACCACCACAGACTGGAACCCGTGTCACTGAAAACGAGCTCGACAGAAATTACAGCTCTGCTCAGATCTAGACCAGGCTACGAGCCGCTGATCTGTTCCACACACGGCTGACACACTGAACGGGATTTGGGTTCAGAGCTCTTAGAAACAAACCACTATAGTAAAAATCAACTTTTTCTTTTAAGTCCTTTAAAAACACTTCTCATTTTGAAAACACTAGAAAGTCAGATCCTATAAAAACAAACAAAATTCTATTTTTTTAGACTATATGGTAGTCATGCTGTGCTTGCTGCAAGAACACTTTTACATTTAATTCTGAAAAAAGCTTATGCCTAAATTTGACACATATGTATAACCTTTAAAAAGTTAAGATGATTTTTCTATAAGGTCTTAAATAATTTCTTGTGTTTTTCCCAGAATCTTTTAAAAATAATTTGAGGTTATTAGAAAATAATCTTGTTGCAAAAGGACTACTGTAAAATATCACAGTACTGACTTTTTTAATGTTTCAGCTAATAAATTGAAAGCACTCAAATTATAACATTAAATATAAATACTATATTTGATTTCATAGGTTCAAAAATTTTAGTCAGCATCATTTAAATGCAACATTTAATAGGGAGGTCTGATACTTTCAAAATTAAGCAATATACAGAGGCTTAACCAAAACATTTTATTTTTTTATATTTCTTCAAAGTTATTTTGTAATTGTTACCATGCTAAAATTTAATAAACAACTGATTTCAAATCAAAATAATAATGACTTTTAATACATGTTCTAAGGGTGGACTTGAAAGTTGGCTATGTAATGCCTAGAACACGCTATCTTCATGGCTATGCAGTTTAAATTTAATATAAAAATCATTTTATGTATGTACAGCTTACTTTAATCAGATAAGTGAGAGTTCAAAATTGCACAAGTTAATATTTAAACCAAAACCGTCTTATTGTTACCTTAAATAAGTTAATTTAACAATTACACTAAATAAAAAGTAAAATTAAAAAAGAACTGAGACTGCATTACAAAAAAGTCAGATAGTTTAAACTTAAGAGAGAATATATGCAATTTGCAATAATTTTTTTAGTTTGTTTTCCTCCTTTAAGAAGCCAAAGAAGTGAGAATTCTAATAACATCAGCTGCTTTCACCTTCAACTAGGGAAATGCTGCAAGCCGTCTTCACACACAAAAGCCAAAGAATACTCCACATTACGTTGGATAAAAACTGGTTACATCCCTTGAAATATGTTATTTGATCAATATAGTAACTACAGAAATGTCTTACTTAAAAAAATTTTTATAAATCTATAAAGTTATCTATTTCAGGGCATATTTCTTAAAGTAGTAGGTAATTTTTTCTTTCTTTTGAGGAAGACTGGCCCTGAGCTAACATCCATGCCCATCTTCCTCTACTTTGTATGTGGGACGCCCACCACAGCATGGCTTGATAAGCAGTGCATAGGTTTGAACCTGGGATCCAAACAGCGAGTCTCAGGCCGTCGAAGTGGAGCGCACAAACTTAACCACTACAACACCAGGCTGGCCCCAAGTAGGTAATTTTTGTTCATACTTCTGTTCCTGGGAACAGAAAGAGGATGTCTAAAAGAGGGTGGAGAAACTTTTGAGTCATACAAGTTTACTTTTCTATTTTCCAGAACAAATTGTCAAAGTTGATTACCACATTTATAAATTAGTGTCCTAATTTTCTTTTTGCAAATATCATGTTTTAAGCTCAAAGATATAGTCTGTTATTGAGAGTAGAATTCAAAACCGTATAGCAATGCAGTAAGTTAGCATGCTGAAAGATGGTTCATGTTTGGACAGAACTCTTCCAACATTAACAAAATAAATTTAAGGTACAGAAAAGATTGCATGAAATGGTGGTCTCATCAATTTCACCTGGCCTAAGCAATTAAGTGATTTCACAACTATGAGCTTAATATTTTATGCCTTCATGAACTGTCTCTTTCAACTTTTAAATTCTAAAATGTTTAGATGTCCCACTTTGCCTAATATTCTACTTTATGAAGATATAAGATTAAGCAATTAGCTGGAAATCATTATACATGTAGTTATGAGTATGCAACTACTGAAAATGCAGTTCATATACAGCATGTGAGTGCACCTGAGCACCCACATTAAGTTAATTTCTGCAGAGACGAACAAGGATTAGGGGAACATTCTGAATTATGTTTACTCTATAATCACCTATGACTTTTATTCAAGATGCACAGACACAGAAATTCCTCCCTTTTGCTACAAACATACAGAAGTGCTTGATATAATCTTAAGAAAAAAAGATAAATTTTAAAACTACATCATTACATTGGAAGTAAGACAGGGAAATCTCCAGGTGCCAGAAATGAAGAGGCAACACCCTCACAGCCAAAGTGGAGGGCAGGAATTAAAACTAACTCCATGGGCACCAGAAGCAAATCCTTCACCTCAGAGGCTGGGGTTAGGGTTTGTGCATAACAAGGAACTAAAATTGAGTCTCCTAGAAGAAGCAGTGAACTAGAAAAGACAGAACCCAGTCTCTACATGGAGACGGGAAAATCTCTGTCAGCTGGTCCAGGGGCATGGCATCTGCCAGGCTATCACGTTTCACTAGAGAAAACTCAGGCCCACATTTATGTCACCAGGGCTACAAGAGCAAAACTCCAGAGGGCCCGAGTAGTGACAGCCACAAAAATGGGTTAGGAATGCATCTATAATCCAGGACACTCAGGAATTTGCAGAACATAATTCCCCATGAAAATAAACTACTGACAAGGTACACTGAACACATCTGCCCACCACCAAGAGAAACAGTCAGTGGCCATGACAGGCATTTATTCCTAAGAAACCAGAAATAATCTAAATGTAAAGAATCTTTAACATAAATATATTTTAAATGTTCAAAAGAAATAAATGAAGACATAGGATCCATAAACCAAGATGAACACAGCATGAACTTTATAGCTGATTTTATGTAAACACCATTCACAATAATACGCCTGCCATGGCATACAGCGTTGACAGGACATCTGACTCTGTTTTCCCTTTACTATCAGTAACATATAGAGAGTTACAGAAAAGAGAGATTTGGAATACAGCAGTCCTCTCTTACCCACAGTTTTGCTTTCCAGGGTTTAAGTTACCCGCAGCAACCTTGGTCTGAAAATATTAAATGGAAAATTCCAGTGTATCCACGGTATATAGGCTACTCATCTGTTAGTCACTTAGTAGCCATCCATTATCAGATCAACTGTCTCAAATCACAGTGCTTGTGTTCCAGTAACTCTTATTTTACTTAATAATGGCCCCAAGGCCCAAGAGCAGTATTGCTCTTGCTGGCATTTTGGACATGCTAGAGAGAAGCCGTAAAGTGTTTCCTCTAAGTGAAAAGAACAGTGTCCACAGGCTTCAGTACTACCTACAGCTTCAGGTGTCCACGGGGGTCCTGGAAAGTGCCCCCCCCAATAAGGGGGGGACAACTGTATTTACTTATTTTTTGCTAGTAAATTTATTAATTTACTAATTAATTACTAATTAAGAATATAAAATACATATCAATATATTTGGAAGAGTTCCTTAAAGTACCTTTTATTCAAATACGAATGTGTGTTACTCCTTCAGGAAGCTGTTCTTCCAAGGACAGAAACCCAGGAAAAGACAATCTTTGCAAGGGTCAGAGTCAAATACCGTGGATTCCACAAACAGTGACAGTAAAATTCACCTTCCCAAAAGCACTTTGCAAAGATATACTGTGCTACAATATCAATTTTAAATATTCTATTTCTTAAAAAAGAATTCTTTTAAACTACGATGCTTCAGAAAAAGGCTTTTGATGGCATTGATCATTTATTTCTAATTGAAAAAAAGGAACAATTTATTCAGCCATAAAAATGTTAGAGAGAGTTGTTTCAGGATTTTTTCCGAGCCATGCAGGCAAAGAGAAAGTTGGAGACATTGTAGTTCTTGAGAACTGAGAAATTCAAAGATTGCTAAAAGCTACTTAGCTATTATATAAGCATTAGCTAGGACTCAATTCTCATAAATAAATAATCAAAATCTGTTTTATTTTGATCCCCCCCATTTCTCATCTGAGCCTCTAATACTGTTATTCTTTTCTTTTTCCCATATTACCAGGAACACAGTAAAAAAATAGAGCAAGAAACATTCTATCTGCTATATACGTTGTAGCTGTAAGAATTCGTAGTAACAGGTTAGTACAAGAAGAGGAAACAAATCTGTGAACATAAATGGGAATGAAGTATACCTCACTTCCTGTCTACCTTATCAGCCTGTGACGATGAGCTAAAGCAGAAGAAAATATAAGAATCCCGATCGCTACATGATGCCAAGGATAGGATTCAAAATTTCTTAGAAACTTTCTGTGACATAGGTCTGAGATCAGAACTAATTCTTCTTCTTCTAAATTGTAAAGTGCTCAATTTGTTCTGATTATATTAAAGAGCCCAATAAAGCTGAAACAACATAATTATGTTAGATCAGATATGCTATACCACTTCCTGCAAAAACTTTTTTCTTTTAAATAGAATTTATACAAATAACATGCTCACACACTATTATACATATATCTCCTCGATTTTGCTCATTTCCTATTTATAAGGACAAAGGCTAAGAAACACATTCCTAGAAGACATGTACAACATATGGATCAACAACTACTAAGGGTTTTATATTGATCTACTTTCCCAACATCCAAAGTTTGCAGTCCTGTCTATACTACCTTCTTATACTGCTCCTTGACTCATCTTCCTTTCACAGATTTTCTATGTTTAATATTGTAGCTTGTTATTTTGTCTCGCAGATCTTAGTAAGCCACTAGCTTTGGCTAGTTCTATTCCTAAAGTAGAGAAATTACTCCTTGCAAGTAAGGCGGAATACAGAGAATGGAAAGGGGGTAGAAGGGATGAAGCCCTTCCCAACCTAGAAGTCTCTTATTTGCATAAACTACACAGACTGAAACATTTTTGTTTACCTTTAATATAGCAAATCAGTGGCAAAAGAAAAGTCTGCCAGCTATTTGAATTAAGTATTTAAAATATTTAAAATAAATAGAAGAAAACTATAAGTACATTATAGGCAACAAAAACTTGATCTTAAATGTTTCCAATCAGTACTTAAAATGCTCAGGTGCACAGCAAATTTTCTGAGTAAACTGTTAATATCCATAAAAGACTTTTTCCATCAAAAACAGATTTCAAGGTCTTATCTCTTGTGATGTGGCTTCTTTCCCAAGCATCTCACTTATCTAATTGCCTCTTCTCAGAACTCATTAGAGCTGATCTTTATAGAGCATATAATCCAGGCAAGAAATGACAATGACTTAGACCAGAGAAGTGGTGAGAGGGGCCTGGATCCAGACAGACCTTGAAAAGGGGTCGACAAGATTTGCCATTAGTTGGATAGGGGAAGGGGGGAATGGGGGGAGGCGGGGACAAAACAGAGTAGTTAAAAATGACTCCAAAGTTTTCGGTCTGGCGACTAGAAGACTAGAGTTGCCATTTACTGAGATGCAGCTGCAGTTTGGGGGTTGGGAGGAAGACCAAGAGCTTATTTTAGACACAGACATTCAAATGGAGCTGTCAAGTGCATTGGTGTTCTGAGAGCAGTCTACACTGGAGACATAACTGAGTCATCAGCTAACGGACAGCATGTAATGCCAAGAGACTAGAAAATGATGGTGAGTAGAAAGAGGACTGAGCCTGGAAGGCTTCCAATATTCAGAGGTCGGGGAGATGGGAAGAAACCAGGAAAAGAAAAGGATGATGGGAGAGCCAAAGAGGTAAGAGGAATGCCAGGAGAAACACATTTGAAACATGTTTCTTGAAAACGTTTCAAGAAGTGATGGTCATAAGTACTGCTGATGGGTTACAATCATCAGTGAGTTCTAGTACTTCTACCTCCAAAATATATCTTGAATGGTTCCCATTATTCCATCTAGTTTTATCCTCCAAGTCTCTCCTGTGAACTACTTTCCCCACCCTGGGAAACTATTCACTATACAGTGATCTTTTAAAAACATAAATCATATGTTAATACCCTATTCATCCTTTAATTTTCTTTCACTGCACCTAGAATAAAATCTAAACTCACTACTTGGGGCCACAAGGCCCTTTATGATCTGATCCTTGCCTACCTTCCTGACTTCACTCCTCACAATAATTCTATCTACACAGGTATTCATTTTGTTCCTAAAACATATCAGTCCCAGTCATTGCCTTGGGGCCTCATTTCCTATACCAGGTCAGACTCCCTCGGCTCTTCATCTTCCCAACATTTAGGTCTCACAACCTCCTTAGAGAGGCCTTGCCTAACTGATCTATCAAGATCTAAAATTACCTCATTTATCTGTTTACTGTATATTGGCCATCTCCCCTCAGACAGTAAATAACTCAAGGACAGGTACTACTGAATATATAATACAGCATTTAAAACTTTGAATATAGTAGCATCAATAATTATTTGACAAGATGTCAGTCCTTTAAAACCAAAAGAATATTATCAGGACAGTGGTTTAATTTTTTACACAATGTAGGCAACATTTCTACAACATCCTTGACTGGGTCAGCTTTCAAGAACATCCTGGACAGTTCCAGTGATGGCAAGCTTATTATCTCATGAAGCAGTTTATTCCATCTTGGGACAGTGCTAATTGTTTGAAAAGTCTTCTTTATACTAATCAAATCTCTCTCCACGTGATTTCCACCCACTGCCCTTTGGAGTAAAGCCAAGTAAGCCTGATCCCTCCTATACAGACATCATGCTAGACATCATACTATTATTCATGAAAGCATAATGACTATTCTGATAGCTGAGACAGAAAGCTCATAATTAATTAAAATCTCCAGTAATTTTCATAAGCACTGCTATGAACACAAGGGTCTTTCATATTGTAGATGTGAAAGTGTTTTCTAAACAACTAGATGCAATGTGTTACATCTACCCCAGTTAAATATATTTTTGTTACTTTTAGTATAGTGTTCCACGCTATTTTAATCTTTCGGTCCCAACTTGGTACTTCAGCGTACTAAAGATCTCTCCATATTTTGTGTCATAAACATATTTGATAAGTAGGTCTTCTATGACAAGAGTGAAATCATTGATAAAAATATTTTCATAAATATATGAACCACTGAGTCCCATAGCGTAACAGCACAACATCAGAGAACTTTTTCTCTGGTTGATAGTGATAGTATGTATTGGGTTCAATGAGCCATTTGCAACTCCCTAACAGCTTCTTCTTCTCAAAAATATCATGAAAGGTATTATTAAATGCCTTTCTGAAGTCAAGATGTTCTGTGAAAATAAAGTATTTTACTAACAAAGATTGCTTCTTATTCAGTGCATTTTACATATATATGCACATCATTATATGCATATATATATCACTATATATAAATTATGTACATCAGGTTGATTCTATGTATAACTACCAACACAGGATGTGGTAAAAGTCAATATTATCAGCACTCTCAAAATAAGATTTTATATAAAACGTTTATAAAAATATCACTTAGTATGAATTGATAGAAATTTTGTTCTAAGACAGTCTGGATATCTTTGCAAAGGAATGCTAAGAATGAGAAATCAGCATAATCAAACCAAGAATATGTTTTCACATGTATGGAATGGATAAGAAAACAAAGCTATGTCAAATAATGTGTTAATCAATGTGGAAGCCTCAGAGATTTTAAGATAAATTCGGGGCCGGCCTGGTGGCGCAGTGGTTAAGTTCGCACGTTCCGCTTCGGCGGCCCGGGGTTTGCTGGTTCGGATCCCAGGTGCAGACACGGCACCACTTGGCACGCCATGCTGTGGTAGGCGTCCCACCTATAAAGGAGAGGAAGATGGGCATGGATGTTAGCTCAGGGCCAGGCTTCCTCAGCAAAACAGAGGAGGATTGGCAATAGTTAGCTCAGGGATAATCTTTCTCAAAAAAAAAAAAAGATAAATTCAACATTATCTATATTGCTTAATGCTGTCATATGGAATCTGCCTGTCACTACTGGTTTTAATTGAATTATGCATATTTAGCAAAGTGAGTATGTTTTTAACATTATATAGACCAAATTAACTGGGAACAGTAATAAGGGCACTTTCAGGGGCCCCTTTTAGTCCTAAAAGTTGAAGATATGGTCGGCTCTTTCATTCTAAGACGTATCTTCCTACATCGAGAAGAATACGTTAAGTGGCACGACCCTGAAGAACTGTTCTGGGGCAACGGTAGGTCCATCTCTGCTTTCTCAGCCACTTCATTCAGCTGAACGGGACTCAGCAGCCCCACGTTACGTGAAGTAATTTACAATTTATTTTACATTACTTTTCCTATCTCAGTGATCTTTATGAGGAAATTCTTACTGATTCTTCCAATTTTTTAACCTCTTTTCAGAAGAGTAGGAGGATTTTTCCTGGGAGATACACATAGGTATGTGAAGCCAACTGCTACTGGGGAAAATACCAAATTTTTCTTTGTTCATCACAGTCATTTTTGCTTCTTAGGAGGAAGGGGAAGATGAAAGACCGACTTCAGGAGCTAAAGCAACGCACAAAGGAGGTGGAGCTCTCTGGGAACAGGCCAGTGTCGACCACAGCCGCAGAGGAGCACGAGGCACTTCCCCAGCAAGCAGTTCTTTATGAAAGAGAGCCTGTAGCAGAGAGGCACCTGCATGAGATCCAGAAGCTACGGGAGAGCATCAACAACCTGACGGACGACGTCCAGCGGTTTGGGCAGCAACAGAAAAGTCTGGTGGCTTCAATGAGAAGGTTTAGTCTACTTAAAAGAGAGTCTAGCATCACAAAGGAGATAAAAATCCAAGCTGAACACATTAACAGAGGTTTGGATGATTTAGTAAAAGAAGTTAAAAAATCAGAGGCTGAAAATGGCCCATCATCAGTGGTCACAAGGATACTGAAATCTCAGCATGCCGCGATGTTCCGCCACTTTCAGCAAACCATGTTTGTGTACAATGACACAATAGCAGCAAAGCAAGAGAAGTGCAAGACATTCATTTTCCGTCAGCTTGAAGTAGCTGGAAAAGAAGTGCCTGAAGAAGAAGTAAATGATATGCTT
Source organism: Equus quagga (assembly GCF_021613505.1). NCBI lineage: Eukaryota > Metazoa > Chordata > Mammalia > Perissodactyla > Equidae > Equus > Equus quagga. The sequence continues at coordinate 112,902 of NC_060270.1, read as the reverse complement.
CATCAAGGAAAATGGGAAGTTTTTAATGAAAGCTTACTTATGGAAATCACTATCACTAAAGCACAACTCTCAGAGATAGAACAGAGACACAAGGAACTTGTTAACTTAGAGAACCAAATGAAGGATTTAAGGGACCTTTTCATTCAGATATCTCTTTTAGTAGAGGAACAAGGAGAAAGCATCAACAATATTGAAATGATAGTGAACAGTACAAAAGAATATGTTAACACTACTAAAGAGAAATTTGGACTAGCTGTAAAATACAAAAAAAGAAATCCTTGCAGGGTATTGTGTTGTTGGTGTTGCCCATGCTGTGGCTCAAAATAAAGAAGCTACTTTAGAAAACGTTCCAGCTTTAGAATGAAGAATGTCCCATTTTTCAGTGTCTTATATTGTTCTTCTTCATTTCACAGATCCATTCACATATCTTCTATCACTATTAACTCATAATTTTCCCCATTAGTCCTTACCCAGCAGAATTACAGAAACTTCTGAAGCCAGTGTCATGAAAGAAGTCTTCATTTACTAAACTACAAACAGTACAGTTAGCTTTAAACTCACAGGTTAACTACCGACCGTGAGATGAATGATCTTAAGCTTCCAGTCAGGCACCAAGCTCTATTACATACTTTTGTAACTTCCAATGCCTTAACAAGATGAACATCGATAAACGATAACTACTTAAATAACCCTTTTGGCTCATCTGAGAGGATTCTGGTAGTTAAGAATTGTATAAAACAAGACCTCCAAGGGTGCCATATTAAAACAAAATCCAACTAGCAGCTGTATCGAATCTTTTATGCTGAGTTAGGACAGTTAATTCAGAGGTCGGCAAACCCTGGGAAGACCCACGTATGTATCTGATGATGAGTCCAGTTGGTAACTGGGAGCTGAATCTAGCTTAAGGCCTAAGAAGGTAAGTTAAGGCACTGTTTTCCTGAACTTAGGTCCATTCAGGACACTGTACTATAGATTAGGAGAGGTGGCAAATAAAATGAAAAATAAAGGCAAATATACCCTTGAAAGTTTCTCCATCACTGGTGTTGTGAAGCCAGGTACTACACTGTGGGCTTGGGATAGAGTCTGAACCCACACAGGGACAGAGTTTAGGACCGCATTCTAGGGAAGAAAGTAGACAGCACATACAAACACGAGATCACGTCACATTCTCGGCAGAGACTTAGCAAGAGAAGACTCAGTGAGATAAAGACTGTCAGGGTGGCTTCTTTTGGTTAGGTAGTCAATGAAAGCCTCTCTGAAAGGGAATACTAAGTGAGGATCTGAATGATGAGGACAAGGGAGGGTATATTCCAGGAAGAGAAAACAAAGAGTGCAAAGACTATGAGGGTATAACTTACTCGGTTCAAGGAAAAATGAGCAGTACAGCTTATCAGAGTGGCAAAAACACAGTCAGGTAAGAGAGGAGGTTAAGAAAGGTCAGCAGGTGGCGTAGCATGGTGGTGTAGTGGTTAAGTTCACACGCTCTGCTTCGCTGGCCCAGGTTTCATGGGTTTGGATCCGGTTCATGAACCCACAAACTGCTTATCATCCCATGCTGTGGCGGCATCCCACATACAAAATAGATGAAGATTGGCATAGGTGTTACCTGAGCGACAATCTTCCTCGAGCAAAAAGAGGAGGATTGGCAACAGATGTTAGGTCAGGACCAATCTTCCTCACTAAAAAAAATTGAAAGGTCAGCAGGGGTTAAATTTAAGGCTTTGTAAGTCATGCAAGTCTGAAGTTTACCTATTTTTTCTATCCTTTCTAAGACTGTGCCATATCCTTTTACTTAGTGTCTTACTGATACTTGTTTACAATTGCTCCTAAAATGTTTATCATGAAAACTGAGAACATGAAGTACTATTTAATATTCATGAGCACAATTATATCCAGATGAACTTGTAAAATAGCAATTTTCTATTAGCATTTATATCTGCACATAGTGCTTTTAAAGCAAGACGTAAGCACAGATTCATCACAAAGCAATGTATCGCAATTTTCACTGTTATATTTGAAAACCCATTAGTATTACTCTAACCTAAGCAACAACACCAACATGACATTTAACTAATTAGTTGCTGAACAGTTTGTATGTTTTATTCACACACTTAAAAGGCACTAAAAGTAGTATTTTTTTCCTTAAAATTACTACCTTAAGGAAAAAATTCTTAAGCATTAGAGGCACAATATTAGGAATCTACTGGTTTTAGAGGTATCCCATAATAAAACAATAAAATTCTTATGAGCACTTGGGCTCATATTCTTACCTACTAAACTACATCATTTTCTTAATCAAAAGCTTCACACAGCCTGAATTCATATGGCGAGACACTTTAAAACTGGTTCTCCTAATTTATCTCCACCTAGACACAGCAAATCATTGACAGTAACTATTCATATCCACCATCACTTTGACAGAACACTGGTAAAACACTGCACTGGCTGCCTTAAACACATTATTCGGAATTCACATGACAACACAGGTATTAAAACCCTTATTTACAAGTGGAGACACCAAAGCTCAGAAGGATTAAGCCAACTACCCAAGGCCTGTCTGACTCCAAAGCCCACGCTTTCCCCTACCCGAGTAGTTCTCAATTTTTGCTCTGCATTAGAATGATCTGGAGAACCTGTGAAAAAAGCAGAAGCATCACTGGCCCCGCAGAACTTCAGGACGTCCGGGCTGATGCTGATGCAGGGGGTCCCTAGACAACATCGTGCCGCCTAACACTGCCGGCAGGTTTTCTCCATTATTTTGCTTTTAAACAGAGCGTGTTGAGGTGGGGAGGGGGGGGACGGGAACATCTGCAGGCTCCTTGTGCATGAATTACCCAGGAAGTCAACCAGTTGGGGTGCCCCATTGTCAACCACAGCTGCTGCGTGAAGCTGGATGCCACCAGAGACAAAAGGAAGCCCCCTAAGGAAGGCTGCAGGTGAGTCAAGAGTATAATTAAATAAGGATGATGAAGAGGACAGCTTGGTAAGGTTCCACTGAAAGAAGAGAAGTCTTAGACCAATAGGCCCTATGAACACAGTGAGTAGGCGTTTCAGATGGTAAAAACAGTAAACTAGGGTACTCACCACTCTATCTAATGATCAAGTGATTAAACAACAAGGGTCCATACTTCCATACTTAGGGGTTTTCAGCATTCTAAAAAGGACTCGGTTTCTCCTATTTACTACTTAAAGGTCTAACTTCGTAAACATACATTTGACTCAAATTCTAGTGACTGTATTAGGATAATCCATAACCTAGTTAACTTCTCCCGGGCACTTGTAGAAGAATATGTCTCACAGAAACTTGTGAACCAACATTTTCCTGTAATACTGTCTAGAAGGGAGGTGAGTCAAGTAGGCATGTAAAGTTTGCAGACAAAAATCCCATCTTGAAAAAGTAATAATAAAAGCCTGGTTATTGTTTCTCCTAATATGGAAACTCACTGCCATGGTTTTTAACCTTTTTGGTCATGCAATCCTTTAGCAATTTGAAGAAAGCTAAAATCTGCTCCCAAGAAACTGCACATGCACTCAGAATTGTGTACATGATCTCAGAAGGTCCTGGGAGGTCATCCACAGTGCAAAGACCTCAGGGTCAAAAAATCTTTTTATTGAAATGTTCACAACACCTAGCAAGATTGTATCAGAGATATTATGTTTTCTTCCCCGAGTGAAACTCCTCTATTTTGTTCTGAAGTATCCAATTTGCGAGGTTCGGCCAAAAGTTAAGTTAGGTCATATAATTCCACAGAAAAGCAGACTGTATGTAATGAGAAAGTAGCACCATTCCAAGAGTTCAAGCGTGCTAACACAGGAAGAACTGTTATTATCCCGGGAGGAAATTTTAGCCTGTGGATCTCCAGAGTTATTCCAGTTATAAGTACTAGGAGATTTGACCATAAAAAAGGAAGGCTCTGGGGCTGGCCTGGTGGCCAAGTGGTTAAGTTTGTGTATTCCACTTCGGCAGCCCAGGGTTTGTAGGTTCGGATCCTGGGCCCAGACATAGCACTGCTCATCAAACCATGCTGTGGCAGCATCCCACATAAAACAAAGGAGGATTGGCACAGATGTTAGCTCAGGGCCAATCTTCCTCACCAAAAGAAAAGGAAGGGTTATTTAGTATCTCTCTGAGGCCAATTTTCAAGACTATACTAGAGAGAGGACATGTAGAGAGAGCCTTCTTAGTTAATTAGAGTATAGGTTAAAGTTAACCTCTAGATATGGGAGAAAAGAAAGACTTTCTAATAAATAAACAGGTTAACATGATTACAGAGCACAATGTTTGCATAGTATCTATTTTATTCCTTCTCTTTGGAAGAATACAAATCAGTTTTACCTTTCTACTTAAGTGGATTCTTGAGATAGCTTGTAGTACGCAGAATTATGCTACTTTACAGTTCCTTTAACTACAGAAGAAGCACTTAACCACTAGGTCTAAAGAAGAAAAGTGACTCGCCAGGGTCGTGAACAAATTCAGACTACTGCTAGGAATCCAGGTTCCAGACTCTCGATCTCTCTAAACCCACAGCTTTCCAACTTCTCACCACTCACTGCAGATGTTTTAATTAAAATATTATGCTGACTAAGTAGTAAAGGCTATAGAACTGCCAAGCAGCATCATCTGAGCTAATAAAACACAGAAGCCTAGTGACGTCCAGGATTCTGACCCTCCAAGAGAGACTGGAGTCTGTGACAGAGACGAAATCTGGCTGAGGCCTCACTTGCAAGGACACTTGCCGTCAGGCTGCTGTGCAGAGCTGGAGCTTGTCCAGGACCTGCTGCTGTGTCCCCTACTCTGCTTCCATAGCGTGAGCGCGTCGCAGCACTACTGAACTGCGATTCTGCGGTCAGAGACAAGATCCTAACTCTTCAGGTTTGTCTCCTTCTGTTCAAAGACTGCATCTGCTCAGGGGTGTGTTCCTCCTCTCCATTCGCTCATTATCAGAGCATAGGAAGAGAGGGTTATCTAGGTGTCGAAGTGAGTTCTGAGAGGCTTTGTGGATCCTAAATCAACCAATTTAGGTTCAGACAGGGGTAAACAGAAGAAATTAGATGCTATAACTGAATGTAGCAGATGAGAGGTCCAGAAGTCTGTGGGCAGAAAGGTAGCAGCTGTGTGCAACAAGGTAGCCTGGCTCCTAAGTGAGGTACCCTCCCCACCTCCCCACACCCCACCGGCCCCCAGCACTGAGCTCAGCAAGGTTCTGCCGAGGCCCTTTCCACTTATCATCCAGTGGACATTTCAATGTCATACCTAATATGTGCTAAGGTTGTATCAGTTAAAAACCAGAATTTCCTATCTGCATGGAGCTATGAAGGCAGCCTCAAGGACTTTAAGCAGAGGAACAAATGATCATATTTGCATTTTATAAAGATCTCTCACAATCTTTGTATGTTCTTGCATTGTTTCTCTTGTTAAAGCATGTACCAGTTTTGTAATGTGGAAACCACCAAATAAAGAAAGGGTTCCTGCTAGCCACGTCGAGCTGAGCTCGGAGCACAGGCAGGGAGACTGGTTGGGAGACTGCTGCCACCAGGAACACAGCAGAGAAGCGAAAGGGGACGGCGGGAGTAACATCGAAGAAATGGAGAGGAGTAGAGACGCAGACCATGTGGCCACAGCGACATCAATAAGAGAAATTAACTGCAGATCAGAGAACAGGGCAAACAGGAGAAGTTCCAAATATGGAGCTTTGGCAGATATTCAAGAGGGACTTGTAATCATATGAAAAGAGACAGTATACAAAATTTTATATATTATGTGAATAGTGCACACGTTACTTGATTTACAAAAATATGCACAGGAAATTCACCAAAATGTAGCAGCGGCTGGCTGTGCACGAGAGGTCAATCTTTTAATTTTTTTTAACTCATTCTTTCCTACATCTTCTAAATTTATTAAGAATGTGCACTTTTTTTTGTACATTTTGTATATTTTTGAAAAACATATTTCAAAAAGCAGTTTACCTTTATTGATAAAAATTCTATGGTTGTAAAAGTCCCCTACCAAAATTAGTCAAATGGCAAGCCATACTATATTTATAAACATATTACACTATCAATAATTAATTCTCATGTCTTTGTGAGCTCGCACTATGAAATTGTAACAGTGAAGTGGTCACTCTGCATGAGGGCTGTTCTTCCTCTATTCCAGAAGCTCACTAGCTGAGCCAGGCGACAGAACAGAACACAGACATCTTGCTGAAGCTACCTGATTGCTCAGTAATCTCTGCGGACTGCACTGACTCTCACCCCACTGTCCTCACATACCTGCATGCCTGCCTCGGGCTCTTCCACACATGCGTGCATGACTGACTCTCACCTCAGTATGATCATCTTCTCAATAGGACCTACTACGATTATCGTAATTGGAAGGGTAGCATACCCCGTTCTCCATTACCACAAGATTCCCAATCTCCTTTTAGCTGCTTTGTGTTCAATATACGTATCACCTAATGTACAACATAAGTTATTCATTATGTTTATTGTCTGTCTCGTCCCTAGAAGGTAAGTTCCTAAGGCCATATATGGATTTTTATTGTTTTTGTTCCCAAATGTTACCCCATTACCAGAACAATACCTAGCACATAGTGGATGCTCAATAAATATTTTTTGAATTAATGCATGCATGAATGAATAAATGCATGAAAGATTAAATGAATAAAAGAATACATCACGTAAATGACTATTAGGTTAAAAAAAGCATACAATTATTTTACGAATGAATATTAGTCATTAATACTTTTAATTTTAGAAGTTGATGTTTTTTGTTTTGTTTTTTTCTCCTGAGAAAGATTAGCCCTCAGCTAACATCAGCCACCAATCCTCTTTTTTCTGAGGAAGACTGGCCCTGAGCTAACATCCGTGCCCATCTTCCTCTACTTTCTATGTGGGGCGCCTGCCACAGAGTGGCTCGATAAGCAGTGCATAGGTCCACATGGGATCCGAACCCCAGGCTGCAGCGAGATGTGTGAATTTAAATGCTGTGCCACTGGGCCAGCCCCAAGAAGTCGCTGGTTCTTGCTTAAACATTTGCAGAGGCTAATTTAGCCTATGGAGTTCAACAAAGTTCACTGGTCATGTATGTGTCTATTGAAGTTTACTTCAGATTCAATAATGGTAAAAATTGATGGTATAAATCAAATAACTTCTCTAATTGGTTAAATAAAAATTAAACAGTATAAGCTTTACCAATAAATGATGCAGTAAAGTTTATTGTTTGCCATCAGAGCTGGTAAACTGCCTCATTTAAAGATGTTCGTTTACGACTGCGGACCGTGGTGAAACTCCGTTCCCAATTTCTTATTTACCCGCCGAACCCCAAGAACCCGGCAAAGGGACGAGAAGCCCGTGCGCAGGCCGCGCCTGGTCCCCGGCGCCCTCTGATGCTGACCGTGCAGACGTGCGGAGGCCGGGTGTGCTCAGGCACCAGCCACCGGACAAAGGGGCAGGCCTACAACGAAGCGGGTCACAAGACTACACGTTCACTTCAGAAACAGGGAAACTGAGAATCAATGTGGCATTACAAGAACAAACCATTTAAGTGACTTTCGAACAAGAATACTCTTCAAGCAAAAAAGACAAAGGCAAAACATAAATGTGTTATTAGAAGAGGAAAAACATTCCACAACCTTGTTAATAGACCATTCCAAAATGCAAAGTTTATAAAAACTAAATTATCAAATAAAAGTTTATATTTGAATCCCCAGGAGAGCTAATTATAAGGCTTCTTTAGAACACAGCCTCAACCCTTCACCCCTACAGACAGCATTACAACAGGCCTGGGACAGGAACAACGTCCAGTCCATCAGAAATTTTATTATACTAGAGCGTGACTATTTTAGCTTATTCAGGATTTTGCAAGCTAGGTAAATTTCTTTATTGGCTAATGCCGCTGCCTCTACGTTGACAGTGACACCAACATGACTTACACCAGTATAGGCTTTCCCGAGATCCTAGGATGTCTTAGTACTTCTGACATCGTCTCTTTTGTCTCTTCCATTCGCTGTTCATCACTGGAATCCACAACAAATATGACCCCATAGGACTCAGCATAGTAATTCTTCCAGATTCCCCGAATTTTTTTTCCACCTCCCAAGTCAAAGATGGTGACTTCAAACTTTCCTTGTCTAAGGTCAACTTTGGAAAATCCAACAGTAGGAGCTACGTCTTCAGGATACTCTGTTTCAAATGACATAAAAGGAACAATCTTTAGACTTTAAATTAGTAACTAATTTTAAAACTTAAATGACATAAAAAGTGTTATTCATCAGACTTTAGTACTGAATAGAATGTTTATTATTTGCTTATACAATAAGCATTACATCTAAGCATACTGGTTTGGGGGAAGGGTAGATACTATAAAATAGACAACTAGAATTTATGCTCCATGCAGAGCGGATTTCTGTTTCTGTTTGTTTCATTGTTATGACCTCAGCTCCTAGAAAAATGCTACCATACAACAGGGACTTAATAAGTGTCTGTAGAATGAATAATCAGTGAACTCTTGCCGTCAAAGCTAGTGACTCTCCGAGTTACAGACAATAAAAATTTCAATCCTTCAACACCACAGCCGTCCCCAGGGGACTGTTACAACCTCTGTGCAGTCATAAAGACACTCTGAGCATTTAGAGAATGGTTCAGAAGAACCAAAGAATGGGAGAAGGCACGAAGAGTAGACTCCTCTTTTAATTAGCTGAATTCAGCTGTAATTGGAATAAAGAGACTTTTAAGGTCAGCTTGCAAACATAAAGAGTGGATTTCATTATTTCTACAGGAACATGTTTTTGATATTCTTGTAAATTTACAATTGAATTTTTTTTGACTTCTGTATATGACAACACAAAGAAGGTACAGATTGTATATGATTATAACTACCAAAGAGTGGTAATGACAATAAGAGACTAAAAAGATCACTGCGTTTCAAGAAAGACTTTAAGTGGGAGCTGGACTTAGGCCTTCAAGCTAGATAGGATTAAGACAGGCAGAAGAGTAGTCTAAGCAACAGGAATGGCAAAGGCAAGAAGTACCAACAAGCTGAACACTGCGGTTGGAGCAACCCCTCGAGACAGTGAACGCAGACTGAGAAGGTTCTGAACACAGAGCTGGGAGCCAAGGAAGGTATTTCAGCAGACAATAATTGAGGCGACTTAAGGTGGTACTTTATTAAGATTCATCTTTGCTAAAGTCTGTAGGACTGACTGGAAATGAGAGGGATAGCCACTTTTCAGAGGTAAGAAAACAAAATGAGAGGAATGGACAGAGAACTTATGAAAGATTCATTGAACCTGATGGCTGCAGTTAAGGAGAAAAAGAGTGCAAGTTTCACGTCTGCCTCTTCCACGCCCTTCATCACTGGAATCCACAATAAATCTTACGCCACTGGACTTCGTTTACAGTGCACAATGCACAATACAGTCTTAGCACACAAGCTACCTGAGGTTTGTTAAATTTAAAACAATTAAAATTAAACAGCTAGTGGCCCACCATACTGGACAGAGCCAATACAGAACACCTCCATCATCGCAGAACACTTCCTTAAACAACAGTGGTTTAGGAGCCTTATCGTTCTCACACTCTGCAACACATTTGCTATTGCAAAGATAAATTTGAAAGGCATTTGCTGCTAGGCTTATGTATGACTGAGAAACAGACTTGCAATGTACTTGCTGTCCTCGAATATACAGTGCAATACAGAGACACAGGATATAAATGGAAATAACACAAGAATGTAGATGTTCTCTGAAAAAGACTGGAGAGGACAGTGTGAAGGTGTAACACACTGCACATCTGTGTCTCCCTAAAACATATATGGAAACCCTAAGGTGATGGTATTTGGAGGCGGGGCCTTGAGAAGTGATTAGGTTTAGGTGAGGTCATGTGGGTAGAGCCCCCATTATGGGATTAATGCCCTGACAAGAAGAGACACAAAAGAGCTTGTTTTCTCTCTTTCTTTCCACTACTTGAGGACACAGCGGGAAGGCAGCTGTCTGTAAAGCAGGAAGAGGGCCCTCACCAGGACCTACCCACGCCAGCACCCTGATCTTAGACATCAGCCTCCCGCCTCCAGAGCTGTGAGAAATAACTGCTGTGTAAGACACCCAGTCTGTGGTGTTCTGTTATGGCAGCCTGAGCTGACGAAGACAGAGAGCATTCAAGAGGAAAAGGGGAGAGAGGAGGGAGGGTGCACTATAGTCTAGTGAAATGGGAACAAAGTCTCAAAAGCTACAGAGGTATGACAAAGAAGGGAGAAGAACATTCTGGGCAGGGGCAGTGTAAGCACAGACAAAATGATGGCAACATTCCCAGAGAACCCATTCAGCCTGAGTAATGTTTTCAGGGTTACATGGTAGGCAGAGCCAGGACTCAAACCCAGGTCTTCAGGACTTTAGAAGCCGACTTCTTCTGACACATGGAATACCTGCACCCACTTTCCTATTCTTTCCTTTGGCTCCTACTCATGATTTCAAGACTAAGGACTAAATGTTCAGGTTTTTACTTTTCCTAGAAATCCCTGTCTGATGATTCCTTTCTACTTCCAGTATCACCTACATCCTCTAGCATAAAACAGGTATACCTCACTTTATCTTTTCAAAAAACAAGCTCTTCATTTCATTGATCTTTTCTATTCTCTTTTTAGGCTCAATTTCATTTATTTCCCCTCTGATTTTCATTATTTCCTTCCTTCTACTGATTTGGGGTTTCATTTGGTCTTCTTTTTCTAGTTCCTTTTGTGTAACGTTAGATTGTTTACTTGATATTTTCCTTGTTTCTTGAGGTAGGCCTGTATTGCTATAAACTTCCCTCTTAGTACTGCTTTTGCTGTATCCCATAGATTTTGGCATGTTGTATTTTCATTTTCATTTGTCTCCAAGTATTTTTTGATTTCTTCATTCACTCAACAGTTATTCAGTAGCATTATGTTTAATCTCTGCATATTTGCGACTTTTCCAGATTTCTTCTAGTCAATTTCTAGTTTTATATTATTGTGGTTGGAAAAAATGCTTGATGTTATTTCAATCTTCTTAAATATATTGATACTGGTTTTCTGGCCTAATATGTGATCTATCCTGGAGAATATTCCATGTGCGTTCAAAAAGAGTGTGTATTATGCAGTTTTCGGATTGAATGTTCTGTATATATTTACTAAGTCCAAATGGTCTAATATGTCATTTAAGGCAAATGTTTCCTTACTGATCTTCTGTCTGGATGATCCATCCATTGGTGTTAGTGGAGTGTGAAAGCCCTACTATTAGTGTGTTACTGTCAATTTCCCGTTAAGTCTCTTAACATTTGCTTTATGTACTTAGGTTCTCCTAGTTGGATGCATAGATGTTTACAAGTGTTATACCCTCTTGTTGGATTATTCCCTTTATCATTGTGTAGTGCTCTTCTTTGTCTCTTGTTACAGTTTTTGTTTTAAAGTCTATTTTGTCTGACATAAGTATTGTTACCCCAGCTTTCTTTTCATTTCCATTTGCATGGAGTATCTTTTTCCATCCCTTCATTCAGTTTGTGAGTGTCTTTACATCTGAAATTTGTCTCCTGTATGCAATGTATATATAGGTCTCGTTTTTTTACTCCATTCAGCCACCCTATGTCTTTTGATTGGAGCACTTAGTCCATCAACATTTAAAGTAAGTATTGATAGGTATATACTTATTGCCATTTTGTTACTTTTTTTCTAGATGTTTTTGTAGCTCTTCTCTGTACCTTTCTTCAACTCTTGCTCTCTTCCCTTATGATCTGATGACTTTCTTTAGTGTTATGTTTGGGTTCTTTTCTCTTTATTTCTTGTGTATTTATTATAGGTTTTAGGTTACCATGAGGTACATATATAATAATCTATGTATACAGCAATCTATATTAAGTTGACAGTCTCTTAGGGTTGACTTCATACTAAAAGCCCTACACTTTGACTACTACTCTCCACATTTTGTTTCTGACATCATATTTGACCTCTTTAAATTTGGGTATCCCCTAAACACTTACTTTAGATATAGATAATTTCAGTAGTTTTGTGTTTTGACCTTCATACTAGCTTTATAGGTGGTTGATCCACTACCTTTACTATATATTTGCCTTCACCAGTGATGTTTTTTCTCTGATAACTTTCTTATTCTTACTTGTGGCCTTTTCTTTTCCACTTAAGGAAGTTCTTTTAACACTTCTTGTAAAGCAAGTTTAGTGGTGATGAACTCCTTTAGTTTTTGCTTGCCTGGAAAATTCTTTATCTGTCCTTCCACCTGAATGATCACCTTGCTGGGTAGAGTATTTGTGGTTGTAGGTTTTTTCCTTTCAGCACTTTGAATATATCATGCCACTCCCTTCTAGCCTGTAAGGTTTTGCTGAGAAGTCAGCTGATAGGCTTATGGGGTTCCCCTTGTACGTAACTTGTTGCTTTTCTCTTGCAGCTTTTAAGATTCTCTCTGTATCTTTAATCTTGACATTTTAATTATAATGTGTCATGGTGTGGGCCTCTTCAGGTTCATCTTGTTTGGTGCTCTCTGTGCTTCCTGTAACTGCATGTCTGTTTCCTTCCCCAAGTTAGGGAAGTTTTCAGCTATTATTTCTTCAGATAAGTTCCCTGCCCCTTTGTCTCTCTCTTCTCCTTCTGGGACACCTATAAAATGGATGTTAGTACTCTTTATTGATGTTGTCCTAGGGATCCCTTAAACTATCTCTGTTCTTTTTCTTCTTTTTCTGTTCATCTTCAGTGATTTCCTCTACTCTTTTTATCCAGATTGGTGATTCCTCTGTATCATCTATGCTGCTGTTGATTACCTCTAGTGAATTTTTCATTTCCATTATTGTATTCTTCAGCTCTGATTGGTTCTTTTTTATATTTTTTAATTGCTTGTTTAAGTGCTCATCTATTCTTCTCCCAAGTTCAATGAGCATCCTTATGATTATTAGTTTGTACTCTTTATCAAGCAGATTGTTTATCTCTGTTTCATTTAATTGTTTTTCTGAGGAATTGTCCTGTTGCCTTATTTGGAACATATTCCTTTGTCTCCTCATTTTGCCTCCTTCTCTGTGCTTATTTCTATGATTTAGGTAGGTCAGCCATGTCTCCTGACTTTGGAAATGTGGATTTATGTAGGAGTTGGCTTATGGGGCTCAACAGGGTGCTCACGTCTCATCACTCATGCCAAATGCTCCAGAGCTGTCTTCAGTGTGAGTTGCATGTGCCCTTCTGTTGTGATAGGGTTGCTATTGTTGCAGGTGTATGGGTAGACTGGGCTAGCATCCAGACTGGCTGGTTGTGAGACCTGGCCATGTGCTGCTGTTACAGGTGCATTATTGGGCTGGGCAAGCCCTAGTGTGGCTGGTTGTGAGGTATGGTAGGTCACAACTACTGAGGGTTTGCTGTTGAGTGTGGCTGGTCGCTGGGACGTGGGGCAGACAACTGCTGCAGGCCCCCAGTGAGGTTGGCTGTGACAGGGTTGTTGCTTACTCTTGGACAACACAGGACTCTGCTGCAGGCTGTCTGTATGGCCTGGGAGTGTGCCAGTGCCTCAGCTGCACTGGTGGGTGGGAAAGGGCCTGGTGTAGCACCACCCAACTGTTTCAGGCATCTTGGTAGGCAAGGCAGATCCCTTGCGTGGCTGGTTGTAGTCCAGCAGTGCAAGTCTGCTGCAGGTTCACTAGTGGGCAGGCAGGTCCCTGGGGTAGGCTGCCTGCCCTAGCAGGCTAGAGGAAGGATTCCAATGGCACCTGCCAGTGTCTGTGTCAGCACGGCTGAACTAGGTCACAATATTGGCTGCTGCCAGGGTCTCAGTCCCTGGAGGGCTGGCCCAGCTGCCTCCTGCCTCTCTGGTATGTGCTCCAAGCTTAGTAAGTGAGTCTCTTTTACCAGTGGACCAGGCATTTTTCTATCTGGGCCAAATGAGTCTGTACATCAGCCCTTTAAGAGCAGGTTTTCCTTTCCCTGAAGTACTATAGCTTTCCTGGGCATATTCCCCATTGGTTTTCAAAGCCCAGTGTTTTGGGATCTCATCTCTTTTGTGCTGGCTCTAAGGTCTGGGGTGCCTAATGTGGATCTTCAATGCTCTGCTCCTCTGGGAAAAGCTCAGTACCTTTGAGATTGTTCCCAATCACTCCTGCCATGGCTAGGGTGTGGTTTTTCCCCCTGCAGGACTGTATCTCTTCCACCCCTCTGTGTTGTCCCCTGTTGTGGGTGTTCTTTTCATGCAGTTTCAGATCTCTGCCAGAGGAAACAGCTCCACAGCCAGTTGGAAGCTGTTGCATCTGTGGTAGGAGGCAAGCTCAGGATCCTCCTCCGCTGCCATCTTCCAAACTCTCTCTCCATTGTGTTTTTTACAAGATCCCCACCAGCAAGAAAATTATGAGTCACTGAAGGCTCCTGATGGTTAGCATTTTTTAACAATAAAATAATTTGAAATTAAGGTATGTACATTTTTTAAGACATAATGCTATTGCACACTTAACAGACCATAGTGTACAATAAGCATAAATCTATATGCACTGAGGAACCAAAAAGTTCATGTGGCTCACTTTATTGTAATATTCGCTTATTTGTGGTGGTTAGGAACCAAACCTGTGACATCTCCCAGATATGCCTGTGTTTGTCTTCTTGCTTGTCTTCACAAGCTTGTACCTCCCCAAGAGCTGGTCGCCACAAGCCTGTACCTCCCCAAAAGCTGGTCGCCACAAGCCTGTACCTCCCCAATAGCTGGTCTTCACAAGCCTGTACCTCCCAACAGCTGGTCTTCACAAGCCTGTATCTCCCAATAGCTGGTCTCCACAAGCCTGTACCTCCCAACAGCTGGTCTTCACAAGCCTGTATCTCCCAATAGCTGGTCTTCACAAGCCTGTACCTCCCCAATAGCTGGTCTTCACAAGCCTGTACCTCTCAATAGCTGGGCCCCATCTTTGTATCCTTAGCACTCAGCACAAAGCACAGAGTGGCTCAACACCACAACGCCAGGCTGCTACAACTGCTGAGCTGCGGTCCTTACATCCGTGCTTCCTTTCATCCTTCCATTTATTTATCCATTTATCCATGCCTGTAATCATTTATCAAGTGCCCATTATAGATCAGGCATCATACAAGAACCAGGGATACAAAGACTTATGGTCCCCAATCCTGAGGATTTCAGTAAGGTATCCGTGTTAGACAATCTTTAGAAAGTCCAAGACAAAATGAAAATATATAATCAATAACTATTTCTTGGGCATCTATTATATGTACTGTGCAAGGTCCTAGATATACAAAGATTAATAAGATCCAACTTCTGATCTTACAGAGCTCTTACATAGAAAAAAGCTCTTACAAGAAAAAAGGAAAAACAGATATAAACAAATACCTACAATATAATAAAGATGTGTTAATACCCAACAATAACAGGGACCAAAAATTTACACAAAGAAAAATTTTCCAACCCCAAATAACAAGAGTTCCTTAGGAGGTATTAGGAAACAGCATTGGATAGTCAGAGAATCCTGGATTTTCCAGCTTAGTACATGGCTGTTTAGGATAAAGACTACAATCCCCAGTCTCTGTGGCAACTAGGAGCGGCAGTGAGAGCAGGTTCTAGGTAGTGTGCTACTGGTGTACTATTAAATATTTAACCAGCTTGGGGGGTAGTGTTTGCCAATTTCCATGGTATAAATACTCCTATCGTGGCCAATTTCAAACTACCAGTGTGAAGTACCCCAACACAGAGTTGGGAAGGGATGTGCCTAAACGGCTCTCACTAGCTGATATAAACCAAGAAGAGCCAGGAAGAGCCAGCTCCAGACTATCACTGGTATTGGTCAATGGCATGTAAACTGAAGTGATGTGGAGGCTTCTGGTTCAGGCACTTCATGGAAAGGAAGACGGCCTCCCCTTGCCCTTTCCCTCTTTCCTTCCAGCTGAAATGCACATGCAGTAGTGAGCCACCTTGGACCAGGTAGGCAAGGAGAACACTAGGAATGGCAAAGCAAATGGGAGAAGGACCCTGAGTCCCTAACACCATGGAGGTGCTATGCCAGTCTTAGACTACTTTTGCCTGTGCTGTTATGAGAGAGGAATAAACTTCTATTTTGTCAAGCCACTGTTATATTAGGTCTCTGTTAGAACAACTGAACCTATATCCAACTAACGTAATCATTTTGACATCCATGAAGAAGAGAAGGTGACTGAAAGAAGTGAAGCTCAAGACAGGGAAAGTATTCTTATGTTAAGAAGCTATAACAACACTATAGATGAAAGACATTGAGGGTCTGGACTTGGACAAGAGTAATACTGTTAGAAAGGAAGCAGACATATCTCAAAAGAAACAAGATAAAAAAAAAACAGAGAAGAGGTGGGGCCTTCTGACTAAACTCTGGCTGAGAGAAGGTAAGCGGAAGATGGGTACCCTTAAAGGCAGGGGCACGTCCTTTTTTACTTTTCCTTTTTTACTGGCTAGAAGACAGATGTGATCCCTCTGAGCTGATCCAAGGCCTCAAGGAGCCTCTGCACTTCTGCATTTATTCAAATCTGAAACATGATAACAGGCTGGTACCATTAAGCCAGAGTCTGTTCACCATATTGGCCACAAGTATACTAAGAATATCAAGTAATAGAGTGCACACTGTCTGTGGCCAACAAACATGGAATAAACCAACGCAAACAAATAAGTAGTTCAGAATACTGTCATCATAAATACTCTCAGCTTACCTCCTTGGATTCCCTTCGCCGTTGCCGTTTTACCAGCATTATCAAGTCCCACCATCACAAGAGTCACCTTTCTTAAAACAACAAAAATTTTAAAATCACTGAGTTAATTCAATATTGAGGAAAATAAAAGTAAATTCATTTATTCAAGCAACATTTAAGAAGCATCAACTATGTTCAAGAAAATCTGCTGGAAACTAGAGGGTACAATGATGAATAAAATATAGATTCAAAAAGCAAAATTCACAAAAAATATCTTTAAAGTGTCATCCTTTTGTTCTCTAAGCAAAAAAAGGGGGACTATACAACAGACAACCCAAAGAATAGAAGAGGAAGGGAGGGGGAGGGAGGGAGATTCTAACATACAAGTTACTCTTCCTGCCTAAAGACTCAATTATAGCGCGCCCTGGGGGTCCAGTGGTTAAGATCTGGCACTCTGACCACTGTGACCCAGGCTCCTGTGCCAGTCAGGGAACCACACCACCCGTCTGTCAGTGGTCATACTGTGGCAGCTGTGTGTTGCTGTGATGCTAAAAACTGTGCCACCAGGATTTCTCATACCAGCAGGGTCACCCATGGCGGACAGGTTTCAGCAGAGCTTCCAGACTCTGACAGAGCAGGAAGAAGAACCTGGCCACCCACTGCCAAAAAACTGGCTGTGAAAACCGTATGAATAGCAGCAGAGCACTGTCTGATAGAGTGAACATGAGAGGGTGGGGCAAAAAGGCTGGGCAGGGTTCTGCTCTGCTGTCCACAGGGCGGCTAGGAGTCAAAAGTGACTAACAACAACTATAAAGACTCAATTTTCTAGTTAATTGAATTCTAAGGATTATCACAAATCTGTTTTTCCTTGTGAAATTACATAAGAAAAGAATTATTGTTAGGTTCCAGGGACTCCTGGTGTGTTCAACTTTGTCTTCAGATAGGCAGCACCTCACCAAGTATAAATCTTAACTATAGTATAGTAACATGATTCTTAATTTAAGTGCTAACATATTTTGTCAGGGGGTTCCTACAATTATAAAGCCTAAAATGTTTCTGATGACATCCTATACTTTGTAGAGTCAGAAAAAAAAATACAGTATAGTTCAATTTTCCAGTTGAAGAAACGTAAGCCCAGGGTCCTAAGACAATGAGTCGGTTACAGAGTCAGAACTAGAAGCTAATCCACCTAACTCCTGGGGACTTCCTAAACCTGGGACAGGCATAAAGGTACAAAGCTACTATACTGGTCCTATTATCGTGTTGATTCAGTTCAGCACTAAAGGTCACTTCTGTTCCAGGCTGAAGCACTGCACAGTATAAGAGGGGGGACCATCCATTAACACCATGGATTTGGGAGTATAGAGGGAAAACCACAGCAGAACACAGGGCCACAGGCCTATGGCGCAGAGGCAGGATTTCTGCTAAGTACAGCAATTCTTCCCTGGCAATGATCCCAAGAAGGGTTAAAAACAGACCCTACATGGCAAGAAAGGGTGTTCTTTCACCTCCCTAGGCCTGGTTCTTTGAGATCTGGCCCTTTTTTTTTTTTTTCCAAATGTCTTCAAAGAGTCTGAGGGTGATGCATTCCAGTTATGGGTCGCAAGCTGAAGAAGAACAAATTCAGCCTTGCATAAACCAAAGGGTCATTTACTAAACAGTCACTGACCATCTGTACACCAGACATCAGTGTTCCAGGTACTTGAGATACACCTGTGCTTATTAAAATCAGCACTACAACAATGAAAAATGAACAAAAACAGAAAAAGAAACTCTTCCCTTATTAAACTTAACATTTTACTGACAGGAGACAACAAGAATAAATATAAAAAATATATATAAAAAACAAGAATAAATATAAAAAAATACATAAAAAACAAGAATAAATATAAAAAAATATAAATATACCTATTCTCATAAGTAATAGAGAATGTTAGAGGTGATTAAGGAGTACAGAAAGAAGAGTAGAACGGGGTGAAGGGGTGGGA
Organism: Equus quagga; assembly: GCF_021613505.1. Taxonomy (NCBI): domain Eukaryota; kingdom Metazoa; phylum Chordata; class Mammalia; order Perissodactyla; family Equidae; genus Equus; species Equus quagga. The sequence continues at coordinate 94,266 of NC_060270.1, read as the reverse complement.
TGGGAGGCGGGCTGCAGCTTCGTGTGGGTAATCAGGGCAGGCCTCACTGGGAAGTCAAGTCTGAGCAAGGCTTGAGGAAGGAGTTAGTCTGCAAGTATCTGGGCCAGGAGAGAAGAGCGGGGTCAAGAGCACTCACGGAGCATGCAGGAATGCTCCAGCATCAGCCAGAAGCCAGGGGTCTAAAATCCAGTGAGAGAGGGGTAGGGAAGAAGGAAGGAGGGCAGATACACATGAGAGGCCAGATCATGTGGGGCCCTGATGGCCAGGGTGAGGACTTGTAGCTTTTGTGAATGAAATTAATCTACTCTCCATGTAAATTTCCTTTGTCATCCAGGAGCCTTAGTCTCCTCTAAACGTTCAACCTTTGCTACCCAGCATGGGGAGTAAATGGAAGCACATCTACGCCTGAGTCAGTGCAAGAATAAAGTAAGTCGCCATTAGCAGCACCCCCTAGCCCATCCCAGTCACCAGTGGTGGGGTTGTGGGAATGCCACAGTGAGCCACAGCAGCTTATGAGTTTAGGGAGCTGACGAAGTATGTGAGGTCTAGGTACCTCCATCCATGTGGAAATTTCACCTGGATTATCAACTTTGAAAAATATGAGGGTATTTCTTAAGAAAGCTGCAAGATATTTAGAGTATAACTTCATTTTTTTTAAGAATTCATAAGCACCAAGTATTAAAGAACAAGATTTAAGTACAAAATAATTTCCTAAACAAAATATAGTAAATGACTATCCAAAAAAGATAATGTAGAATTTAAACAATATTTTAGATAATTCAAGTTATTAGATATACAATGAATTAGACTAAAATAATATTAAAGCTAATTCAATTGCTCTTTAACAATTTATAACGCATTTCAAGATCTATAGCACTTCAAACATCACCATGAACTAAAACAATTACTTTTGGGGAACAAATCCTGATTTTGTGCTTGTTCGTATCATTTATTCTATAAATGTTCATTAAGCACCAATTACACAGGAGCAAACACACACAGTCCCCAGCCCTCACAAGCTTAGAGCCTGACAGGAAGCAGGCACTGAGAGGCAAGCACGCGTGACGATCGCTATCAGGGAAAGACGACACCTATGCTGGAAGCCAGGGAGGACCCCGCTACACAGACAACACTGGGTCGGCAGTGCCCAGGAACATCCTGGAGCCGCTTCCCATCCCTGTGAGCCACAGCAAAAAATCTCAAATATCCCTCCTTAAGGAAAACCGCCCCTCATTCTCCATTCCATGGGTAGCATCCTATGTTTTTCCCCCATTCTCGTCAAGATTTCAGTTAAAAAAGATCTTCCCAATAATTACTATTACACATTTTGAAACACTGCTCTTAAAGCTAGCTCCCAAGGATGTTAGCTTTTACCTTAAAAGCTTTCCTTTTTTAAATAGAATATTAGGTTCAAACAAAAAACATCCTTCACACACGAAAATCACTTTGGAAAATGATAATCACGCTGAGACTAGTACAAAATAAGCCTCTGGATTTCTGTTTTTACTTTGACTACATTTGAAGTGGTTGATTTTTAAGACCATTATGCTATATACTTGAAAATGTGGCTTTAATTAAATATCTGACGTAATTAAAGCCTTAATGAATAAACATAACATTAGCAGTACAAATGAAAATCACAGGATGAATTACTGCAGTGCCCGATAACAAAGCTCTAAATTTATGCTTTCAGAATCAAGTGGGGTTAAAAGGTTAACATTCACCTAACACTAAAAATTCTATGCAACTCTTTAAATAATGAAGACGTACAATCTAACACATGTTAAAATGCACGTCATCGTTGCTTTTTAAAATATGGTAAATTATCACCAATTGGGAACAGTTTGGCTGTGACATAATAACAGAAAAATAAGACTGTCTACGTCTTTTAGTCTTATGATTATTGATCAGATACATTAGCCCTTCAACTGAAAAAAATAATATACAGTGTTCTTAGGTTTATAGTGTCTAGAAAAGTTGACTACAGCAATAAAATCAATCATTTAGTCATTTGGTCAGACGGTAATTCAATAAAAGTGTACCAGGCATTATGGACACAAAACTGCCTGAGACATGGCTTCTACCCCAGAGTGCTCATCCTCTGAGAGTGCCTGAAACACAAACGAATATTAAATTAGTATATGGTGACACCAGGACAGTTTGGAATGCTTATCTATACAGCCGGCCCGGTGCATCTGTGGGTTCTGCATCTGTGGATTCAACCAGCCCTGGATGGAAAGGCCTACAATAGTTGTGTCTGTACTGAACATGTAGAGACTTTTTTCCTGTCATTATTCCCTACACAATACAGTCTACTAATCCTCACATAGCATTTACACTGTATTAGGTGTTACAAGTAGTCTAGAGATGATTTAAAGTACACGGGAGGATGTGCACAGGTTACATGCACACACCTCGCCACTTTACAGGAGGGGCTTGAGCATCACGGACTGTGGTGTCCCACCTGCCGCCAGTGCTGAGGTGCTACATGAGCACAGAGCGAGGGACTTCATCTGGCCTAGAGATGCAGAAGGTCAGAGAAGCTTCCTATGCAAGGTGATGCCTCAACTAAGTCCTTAAAGTGGAGAAGTTTGCAGAGCAAGCGGAAGGTGCACACAGGAGGAGGACGGATGAGGAGATTCCAGACTGAGAAGACATCACAGTAAGGAGGTGAGAACCGGCAGGGTGATGAGCTACGAAAGCCAGGGTTTAAGAGGGTACATCAGGGGAGCAACCTTAAACAAATGGAGAACAGCTTGTGAGCCTCAAACAATCACAACTCAGTACAACTATGGACTGAATCTACAGGGAACTGGACGTACTTCTACTGAAGGAACCAGCATCATCAGTTAGTTAGCAACGTGACCGTCCCAGAAACTGGAAGTGGTCACTTCACTCATTACAGTTGTCCCTGAGTCTTTAATCATATACCAAACTATTAAGGCTGAGTGGCAAGGACTCTGCAGTATTGTAAGATGTACCAGATGTTCGTGCCAGTACTCAGTAACACAATGGAGATCGTGGGCACTTGGAGGTATAGACACAAAACCGGTGTCAGAGAGACCTGTGTTCAAGCCCCACACTTCCCATTTCCAAGCCATATGATCTGGGACATGTTATTTAACTTCTCAGAATTTCGTCAGGAAAATGGGATAATAACAATATCCATCCCATAGGGATGTGGTAAAAAATAAATAAGACAATGCAAGTAATGTGCACAATGCCTGCGGCACACAGTAAGTGCTCAACCAATAGCTATTCTTATTACAGCACAAAATGCAAGACAGAGTCCACCAGATGAAACCAAAAGGATGGGCAGGGACCAGATTACAGAGGAGGATTAACAGGTTCAGTTTCGCACATGTTGACAAGGATGTTCATCTCACACTGGCATCAGAGGCTGGAGGAAAGATCTGCACTGGGTTTATGAGACATACACTTGGTGGCTAATGCTATGAGAACAGATGAAAGAGCCCAGGGAGAGCACAGGACGAGAAGAGCCAGGGGACAGGGGAGCACGGAACCCCAAGAACCTTTGAAGAAACTCTTAAAATTGTCATCAGAAAGAAATGAGGGGACCAAAGAAATGGCAGCGCTGGGAACAGTTTTCAGAAGGGTTAAGAGATGAACAATATCAAACACTTAAAAGTTTTGTAAAACAAAAGTATCTTTTTGGTAAAAGCCCCAAATTAAGTACCTCAGAAATAAATGCTCTCAGCTGTTCCCAGACCCTGCAATAACCAAGCGTGACCTGACAGTTCAAAGCTATTTTGGCCTCTCATTTGTCTTCACACTGTCCCTGCAAGGAGAGCAGGTACAAGTTACCCAAGGAAACAGCGCTAATGAGAAGTCAGTCAACAGCAGTTTCCGTGGGAAGTTTAAATACAACGCTTTACAAAAATAATAATAATTATTATTATAAAGGGTAACTTGAGCCATTTTGTTTACACTGAAATTTACTCACATTTATATATAGACACACTAATACACATCAGATAGCCAGGCAGTCTGGATCATTTTCATAAGGTATCTTGGAATTTTTGTCCTCAGATTTAGGTCTATCATAATCGTAACCTGGTTCCTGGACCTAACAGAAAGATTACCTAGTAATAGGTAGATTAACTAAGGTCATGATTTGCATGCTACTAATAAAACCTAACCATGATGCTGATGAAATTTAACCACGGCATTTTTCTGCTTAAAATCCTTAAACTACAGCCACTCCCCAGCAAGCCTACGAGGCCAGATGCCCCAGTCCTTTCTGGCCATCTGTGCTACCATCGCAAACAGACCTGAACTTCCTCATGCAACTTTCACAGTCTCGTCCGCTAGACCTTTCTTAACTCTGTAGCCCCAGGATCAAATGTGCTGGGTGTGCAGTAGGCATCTTTACTGAATGAAACAACATAAATCTGTTTTCTGATCTCCCATCTGCTGAGTAAATGCGAAGTAAAATTAAAATACATAACATTCAGCTAAGAAAGTACTATAATGGATTTAATTTATATAAATCTTCACATCAAGGTGGCTTCAATATTAGAGAATGTAATTAAAATTATCTATCTTCTTACATCAAACTGGCTGAACTTTTCTGAAAAAGTTTACATGCTCATGGTTTCAGGGTAATAACAGATTTTTAAAACTGAAACAATTCTGAGTAAGAAAAATGAAAAGTAGAGATTAAGAAAGTCAAAGCCTGTTTTATATATTTTATCTCAGGGTCCTTTTTTATATAACAGATATACAAATTAGTATGTCAGAAATATAAGCAACGTAATATTGGAGTTTTGAATTTAGACTTAGAAAACACTGAATTCTGAATCTTTTCTGAATGACAGTATTGCAATCATTTGAACATCTACAGCTCTAAACTTCCTAGTCTGTCGACTAAGGAAGACAAAACTTCCAATGAGATAATTACATAAAAGTTATCTTAAACTTCAAAACTATTATGCAAATTAAAATAAAATATTTCACTAAAAACACTAAAAGACAAAATTTGGTCCATCAAAACTGATATTTATTACCTAAAATATTTAAAACTACATGGAACAAGTTCTAAATTTAAAAAGTAACATAAACACATGTATGAAAAGGGACTTGGAAACAGTTTTACGATCTATGTGAGACAATGAAAAAAGCTACCAAAATAATTATGGTGTGATTTTATTGTACAAGTGCACTATATTTTGACATTTTATTTCAGATTGTAGATCCCAGGATAATATTACATCTAGAGCACTACCTAAATTTATGGAGCACAAGTAAACAGTAGGAGTACCAAACACGGTCATATGCTTCAAAGTCTTGGTCAAGCCAAATTTTGAGTGTCAGTTTGTTCATCTCTAAAACGTAAAAGGGTAGAATCAGGTCTCTAGGTCCCTTTATATCCTAAACTTCTAAAACTCTCACTGTGAATAAACAAGAAGCTGTAGGGAGATAAAAAGAAACATAAGACTTTTCAGTTCTACAAACAGAACACTGGATAATCCTTCCTAATCTGTATGTACAGCTTAAGAAATTAAGAACTCAGCAATTTCTATAAATGGTCTTGATTTACAGGTATACTTATTTAGACCAAGAAAGATGGCTATTAGGGTGCTACTGTTCCCCCACTGAAAATATGCACAGCAGAGATGACATACCACATCACAGTATGCTTTATCAGACACCACACTGATGAACAAAAAGCACCAATCCACACTGCTTGCTGTGACATCTGAGTCTCTTCTTTCAGAACCGACCATAGTGAACAACAATTTACTAATAAATTTCAGGTAAAGCTTTGATAGGCTGAATTGTGACATCGAAACATACAGATGGGTGTGGGGGAGGGAGAAATTTCCTCTACCCTTCTAGGTTCTTCCGGCTGGTCTAAGAACTAAATGGAACAGGACACAGATTAACAGGAGAAAAGCAAAGTTAATTTCCTATGTACAGGAACCCAACAAGAGAGTCAGAGACCCTACACACGTGAGAGGTTCAGAGACAGAAAGGTAAAAGAGGGTGCATGTGCCATCTTGAGCCAAGGAGTCAGGGAGGGCCTGGGCTCCAGAGGGAGGAGGGCAACTCACAGGATGGTGAGGAGAACAGATGCTCAGTAATTAGACGTTTGCCCTGCCAAGCAGATAGGTCACAAAAATTTATTTCTGGTGGTAACACTTGCTATGAATTTAAATTCTTTAAGGGTAAGGCAAAAGTTTCCCTTGAGCCCACAGGGTCTCAACTGCCTTTAGCTCAAAATATTTCACACGCCAAAGTGGCACATCTTGGGGAGGCCTGTTCTGAGCCCCTTCAAGGGCAAGAAACTAGTTCCAGCTGGTGGTCAGCACTGGGGAGGGATGGCAGGGGACGAACAGGGAGGTCAGCTTTGGGGAGGGATGGCAGGGGATGAACAGGGTGGTCAGCTCTGGGGATGGGCGGCAGGGGACGAACAGGGTGGTCAGCTCTGGGGAGGGATGGCAGGGGAGGAAGAGAGAGCAGGGAGCTTCAAGGATCTGTGCTCTACTTCAAGAGGAAACTGAAATGTGATGATCAGAGGTTAATATTCGTAAAACCTGGGTGGTGAGCATGAGTAATTATTATATTTTTTTGTTTAAATAATGTTAAAAATATTTTTTATTTTAAATTATATTTTATTACATAATTCTTGTTGCCAAAATTCTTTCATTTAAATTGATGTTAATTTTCTGCTTCTCTTGGGTGGGCCATTTCTGAAGTCATGCTCACGGAAAGCTTAGTAAACAGATTTCTCCAAGACCCAGGTAAAATTACACCCCTTCCAAAATATTGCTTCCAATTCTTGCTAAAAATCTTGGAAATCATCTTTCAACTCTTGCATATTCTATCATTTTTATATGTACTACTTCATCAACTAGACACTACTTGGTACAAATAAAGGAGTTGAGAGTATGCAGATGATAATAAGTAAGGGTGAGGACTTGCTTACAGGGCCCAGATACACACTGAGCAGCAGGGCCTGACAGACCTTGTGTTCTGTGCCCAGGATGAAGGCTACTCCCTATACACAAAATAAATTTCAATAGAGATTTAAATGTTAAAAATTAAAACATGAATACTAGAAAAAAGTACAGGTGAATATAATCTTGGAGTGGTGATGAACTTCCTAAGTATTACACTGAAAGGGTGTTATATTTGAATTAAAAATGTTTAAATGCTTATATGTCAAAAACCACCAAAAAATAAAAAATCTAACAAATGGAAGAAAAATATCTGCAATGCATAATACAGAGAAATGGTTACTACTATAAGCATTTAAAATCTCTTTTAGAAAATTAGAAAATTCAATAAGAAAATGCACCTGTCCCAACAGAAAAACAGCAAAGAGAATCACTGGGAAGTCCCAAAAGAAGAAACACAACTGTCCAAGGAAACACTTTCCATCTTAAAGGCAACCAAGAAAACAGGAACTAAAAGCAGACAGCATTCCCTACAACCTCAAAAATGAAAAAGTAATGACTTCCATTTTTTGAGGGAGAAAGGCATTCTCACACACTGCTAGTAGGAGTAGAAATTGGTTTAAAAAAAAACAAAACACCTTGCTGGGGCCAGCCCACTGGCGCAGCGGTTACGTTTGCAAGCTCCACTTTGGCTGCCGGAGGTTCACTGGCTGGAATCCCAAGTGTGAACCTATGCACTGCTTGTCAAGCCATGCTGTGGCAGGCGTCCCACATATAAGGAAGATGGGCACAGATGTTAGCTCAGGGCTAATCTTCCTCAAAAAAAAAAACCCCTTCTGAAGAACAATTTGGCAGCATATACCAAATACTTTAAACTTTCTCCTATCATAAGATCTAGAATTCATTTCCAAAGATATTTATGTAGGGATGCTCACCAAAACATTGTTGATGGTAGTGAAAAGTTTTAAACACTCTAAATATTTAATAACAGGAATGATTAAACACACTTTGGTGAATCTATACAACACACTACTCTGCTGCTATTAAAAAGATGTTGAAGAAAAATATGTAATGATGCAAAAAAGTGTTAATTATGCATTAAAGCAAAAATAAATAAAAAGCTCTGAAATAGCACTCTATTATCTCATTATTCTTTAAAAATTTACACATATGTAAGAGATTCTACACCAAAATACTAAAAGTGGTCATCTCTGAGGGTGAGATTGTGGGCGACTTAAATTTGCCACTTCCCGTTTAACTGTGCCTTCAATGTTCTACCTTTTACATAACAATAAATATACACTGCTTTTCAGTGTGTGCAATAGCAGCTCCTGTCCACAAGCCACCCTAGAGACCACTGAAAAGAGCTGAACAGACATTTCATTACAATACAGGGATAAGGCAAGACAAGCAAACACAGGGAAAGGCAGAGAATCTAGAATTGAAAGTTCCCTGAAGGAGAGAATCTCCCAGTTGAGATCTGAAGCATGACTAGGAACAGCCAAAGAAGACAAGGACATTCAGGCGGGGCAGAGGGACTAGAGAACTCAAGTATCCCAAATTTAGCTTGGCAGGAGAAGAAAGAATAGCTTACGACAAGGAGTCCACACAGCCAGGTTCAGGTTGAATCATGAGTATCTTATAAGTAAGAAGCTTAGATGTTATCCTGAAGGCAATTAGGAAAGATGGCAGATTTAAAACCAGTTGCACACTAAAAAGACCACAGACAACAGCATGGAGAATTAATCAGAGGGGAAACAGTGGAAAGTCTGTCTAAGAAATCTGGGAGAGGAAGCATGGGAACCTTACCTAAAACAGAGCAGCACTATGGAAAAGCTGAGAGAGTGCAAGACAGGTAAGTGATACGAAGCAAGTAGAAACCAAAGGCCTTGATGACCTGAGCGAACAAAGTATAAAGAGGTGTCCAGGATTACTCTCAGCTTCTGATTTGGATAACAGGAAATGATTAAAAATCTGCTTTCAAAATGGAAATGAGAGAGGATGTAAGCTCAATTTTGGATGTGCTGGGACTGAGGATTCCATAGCAATTGGATATGTGAGTCTTCAAGTAGTAGATGAGTCTTTGTGCTGGAAACATGGACTTGAGAGTCGTGTGGAGGTGGTGGCTGAAGTCCCTATGTATGGTGAGACTGACCACAAAGAGAGGTCATGCAGGAGAAAAGAGAACTGAAGACAGAACCCTGGGGCGAACTTGGGACCAGATGAAGAAAGGCAAACTGGCAAAAGGAGAAAAGTCAACAGGCAGAAAGGTAAAGATTTTAAAATTCAGGAAAAAAAATTCGGAGAATTTCAAGGAGAGTGGTCTTAAGTGTCAAATGACGCCAAGAAATTGAAAAGAATCCATTGGATTTAATAACCAAGCAGCATCTGGTGTAGCAAGAACAAGTGAATCGAATGGTCTGGGCAGAAGTCTTCTAGGCAGGAAGTTACAGAATGCATGAGTGGGAGAGAAGCTGAGAATGCGCCAGAGATCCATCGCCACCTGTTAAGTCTGCCATGATGAGGAGGAGAAGGGCGGCGGCTGCAGGGACCGAGGGTTGTTTAGTATGGCCGACACAGAATAACGGCCGCTCAACGAGGTCCACATCTTAATCGCCAGAACCCGTGAACATGTTACCTTACATGGCAAAAAGAATTCTGCAGATGTGATTACATTAAGGGTCTCAGAAGGGGAGCTTCTCTTGGAGTATCCAACGTAATCACAAGAGTCCTTTTAAGGGGGTGCAGGAGATCAGAGAAGAGAGAAGATGTTATGCTGTTGGCTTTGAAGATGAAGGAAGGAGGCCACAAGCCAAGGAACATAAGCAGCCTCTTTCTTTGCTGGAAAAGCCTCCAGAAGGAATGCGGCCCTGCCAACCCATCCTAGACCCCAACCCCAGGACTGCAGGGGAAAAAGTTTGTGCTGCTACAAGTCACTAAGTTAACAGTAATCTGTTACAGCGGCAATAGGAAACATTCAGTTTTGTTTTCTTGGGTAAGAGAGGCTTGAGTTTACATACTAAGGAAAGAACAGAAGTGAAGCTCTGGAGACAAGAGAAAGACATTTTGTATTTTTGATAATAAAACTGAAAAATAAAGTTTGGGATAAAAGTTTAGGTTTATTCTCATATCCCAGAAGTTCTCTCTACGATCTCTGGCTGAATGCTGAAGAAGTGAAGTTCACCAGGAGATGGGAAGACATGGAATAAAGCACACAGGTGTAAGAATTAACCTTGGAAAGGAAAATGAAGCCTTCCTCCACTAACACAGAAAGGGAGAAAAGGAAGGGCATCGATACTGGTGGGCATAAGATGAACTGAGGAGGGTAATTCACTCACCAGAATTGTCTCCTGGGATCAGAGGTATTATTTACTGAGGAACTACTACACGCAAAGCATCAAATACTTGCCTAAATTTTCTTTCTAAAATGCCGCAAGATAGAAATCATCCACACTTGACACAGGGAAACGTGCCAGAACTCCTAGGATTCAGACACAAACCTGTTTGACTCAAAACACTACATTGAGAAATCTGGTAGACAGCACCCTAACCAAGTGGTCAAGTTCAAACCACCAGTAATAAGACATATAAACATCATGCACGCCTTGATAAGATGTACCGAGAAGGACACATCACCTCTGTGGTATTCCTCTGCTCAAAGTGCAGCAACATCTTTATCAAATCACAAGAACACGTCAAACAAATTGCAGGGTCTTCTGCAAAACAAATGACAAGCACTCTTCAAAGCCTCAAAGTTATGAAAGACAAGGAAAGACTGAGAACTGTTACAGATTAAGGGAGACCAAGAGACCTGACAAAGCGGCATGGGATCCTGGATTATATCCTGGACAGAAAAAGGGGGACTGGGTGTTAAAACTGGTGAACTCAGAATCAAGGCTGTTATTTAGTTAATAGTATTGTACTAGAGTTAATTTCTTAGCTTTGATCATTGTATTATGACCTCAAAATAAAAAGTTAAAAGCAACACCACTATACCGCACTGCTTCCACAGGAGCAAGCCCCTTACTCACCTATGGGTCTCGCTCTCAGTCTATCCAAGACTAATCTACATAGCTCGAAAGCCTAGGGTTAGGCTCTGACCACTGGTTAACAATAGCCCATATGCATCCTGGTCCTGACTCCTGATCTAGACTGATCTCTGACTCTTGCCTTGTCCTTACCACACATTCTGATCATCTAATCCCCGATGCCAGTCTCCAAAATAATATGCTCACTGGAGAGCATCTAAGTGAGGACGGGTGGGTAAATCCAAAGGGTACAAGATATATTAGATAAGCCAGCAAAGTGGCCTGAGGTCATAATGTATTCATCATCATTTTCAGCTTCTCTCTTACACACTCACTTCTCACATTTGCAAACACATTTTCATAAAATATAAACATGAAGAGGAATTTCAACAGGAGCAGCATAATCTAAAACAAAAAATTACAGAATGCATCATAAAAACACAAAATTTGATATATTTTTTTAAATCAGCTTGCTCACCTCTCATTCATTCCAGCAAATGGAAATATTTGCTAATATTATTTACTTTAGGATGATTATTGCTAAGGAGTGATCAAACTACATACAATATTTTGCAAATATTTATTCAGCCACTATTATGAACCACACATTGAACAAGGGTGCTTAAAAGAAAGATGTAATCCAACTTGTTTTTAAGTCCTTTGACAGTTAACTGTATCCACATGGAGAGATGTTCAGCTATGTCCTTTATATCAGGCCCTGATCTAGATCAGCAAGGTCCAACAGAGATATACTGCACGCTACATATATGTTTAAACTTTCTAGCTTAAATTTTCTAACTGCTTTTTTAAAAAGTGAAAATAAAAGATGAATTTTAATACTGTATTTTATATAACCCAATATATATAAAAGTTATCATTTCAACGTGATAATCAAACTAAAAAAAGACATAAGATAGTCACTTTTTTTTTTTTTTTTGCATAATAAATCTTCGAAATCCACTTTGTATTATACATTTAGAGCATCTCAATTAGGACTAGTTACATTTCAAATGCTCAACAGCCACATGCAGCTAGTCACTACCTTACTGGACAGCACAGATCTTGATGCTACTTATTAAAGAAGAAAATACACTGAGTTATAGGGTTAAATTTCAATTCTGCTTTACTAATAAAATTCACTTATCTGTCCTACTTGGAAATCAATACATTCTCCTTTCTCCGAACTCTGTTTTTCCTTTAAACAATCATCCCAGAGAATATACTAGAGCTGCTAAGAGAAGCAAACACAAAGAATGATTAATTAAATTGAAAACTTGTTTCGGAGTGCAAGCTTTTTGAGTGTTTTTAGTTAAAAGAACACAGGCTATTGTGCCCTCTTCCAAAAATAAAATACAGTTTTAGAAAGCAGATACAGAAACATAAGGGGCCCTTTATTATGAATGATCCTCTGAAATCAGACCAGAATATGATTAAAATTTAAAAATCTGAGTCTACATACCCAAACACATCTTTGACTCTTACAGTCCATCATATCACTCACATTTAAAACATTCAAATACAATTAAAAGTTAATAATGGGAAAAGAATTTCAAAAGTTTCATTTAAAGCAAATTTCTTTTCCCAATGTAGACATATTTTTCCTTATAAAATACAAGTTACAAGTGTAGTTCTTCAGGTTCACTCTTTAAAGGATAGTTCACCCTTACTACAAATACTATGTTTGAAATGTTAATGATTTAGAAAACCCAAAAACTGCTATAATTTATTCTTGGCCTAATTCCACAGTACAACTATAAAAAGAAACAAGCTTTCTTTACAGGTTGAGCTGCTCAATTTTAAAAAGATCATTTTCACTGATTCCTTCCTAGCACAGTGTCTGGCACATGGTATTTTCTCAGCAAATATTTGTTAAAAAATGAATGAATATCAAGGAACATGCAGTGAATATTAGTACATCTATCATTTCAAAATTAAACGTTAAGAAGTGGACTCTTAAAAAGGCTTAACTAGATTCCATATGAAAATTGAAGCTACAGCTAAGAACACACTTCCCATCAGTTACTCTCCCGTAAGGCAACACTCCTGAGGAGTAGATATTCTCACCCCCATTTAACACAGGGAGAAGGTGGGAAGGTGGGGCCGAAGAGGTTGGGTCACGTAATTACGAAGCAGTGGAGCCAGATTTCAAGCCCAAGTTCTCAAACAAAACGGTGTGTGTGCGTGTGTGTGTTGGAAAGGGAGGTATGGAGTTTATGAAAAGGCTATCCTATCCTTCTCTACTATAAAAAAAATTCCTATTACAAAGCTTCAGAAGAAAAACACACAGCCGATAGTTTCCAATTCCACACACACAGAATACACAACTTTTAAAGCAATTCGAATCCCTTTCCAGTGTTCCAGCAATAAGCATGTTGATGAGAACTCCGTGCAGCCAGACAAGAGGGATCGCGGCCCAGGACACGCTAGCAGCCGGGAGGAGCCTGCCAGCCCACCAGGCCCCTGCACCCAGGCCAGCGCCGGCCACCGGCCCAGGCCCCGTCACAGGCCCCCCCCCCCCCCCCCGCCCGACGGCCCCCCCACCCGACGGCCCCCCCTAGCCCTGCCCCGGCCACCCACCTGACCGGCTCGCGCCAGCGCCGGACCCAGCCGCAGCAAGTGGCCATCAGACTGAACATCCCCGGCCGCTCCTCCCGCCGCCCATCCGAGCCCCGCCGAGTCCGGGGCCGCCACCGCCCCGAGGCCTCTGAGGCGGGGAGGCGCGGACGAGAGCCCGGCGGGGAGGCGAAGGCAGTCCGTCCGAGCTCCCAGCCTCGGCAACGGCGCCGGCCGCGGGCGGGCCCGACCGCCCCTCGCCCAGGGACACCGGCCGAAGCGCAGAGCGGCACCCGAGCGGGGGTCGCGGGCCGGCGGAGAAAACCCGCGTCGACGTGCTGACGTTCGCCCGGCGCGGAGGGTCCGCCCCGAGCACCGCCCATGCAGTCCTCCAATCAGCGCTGTAGGACTCGCGGTGCTGGCCTCTGAGTGGCTGAAGCGGCTCGGCTCGGGGGCGTGGTCTAGCGGGAGGTGGAGCTCGGGGAAGGTGGAGCTGGGGGAGGCGGCTCTCGTAACTAGGCAACGCGAGCGTCCCGAGAAGAGCGGCGGGATCCGGGACAAATCTTGGCGAGGCTCATCTGTAAGCCTGTCTAAATGCGTTGCCAGCCGAGGTGCTGCTCCACGTCTGTCTCCAACCACAGCTGAGATCCTAAGACCTCAGGGCTTGTGCGGGTTTTGTTTTGTTTTATGCAGCAGAGATGCGGATCCTTGGGGATTCCGGCAGACTGGCTGCACAACTACAGAAACAATACATTGGGGCAATTATTATAAATTAAGGACAGGGGAAAAACGCATTTGCTAACTACCTCAATAGGTCAGATGAAAGTGACGTTATAATCTGTATAATGTTTATTGCTATTTGTTACATAAAATGTGAAATGGAATTGTATAATATTTATTGTGTTGGGGGGATTATTATTACTAGAAATATATGCTCATTGTAGAAAATTTGGAAAACACTAAAAAACGAAGATGAAGAAAATAAGATCTCTCACTCACCACCTAAAGATAACCGGGGTTAACATTTGGATGTGTGTTCTTTCCGGGATTTTAGATACATAGATGCTAGCTATTTGGTTTCTGCAAGATGCAGACCATGATCCACTGGCTGTTTTGTAATAGGTTTTATTTTATTTAAAGAGCTGTGTAGGACCGCCCCTTGGAGGGGTGGTTAAAGTTCCACTCACTCTGCTTGGGCAGCCTGGCTTCCTGAGTTGCATCCCGGGCACTAGACCTATACCACTCGTCACCCATGCTGTGGCAGTGTCCCACATACAAGATACAGGAAGACTGGCACAGTTGTTAGCTCAGGGCAAATCTTCCTCAAGAAAAAAAAAGATATGTAATATCTGCATTTCTTTTTATATTCTTTGGAAAAGAAATGACAATACATTCCTATAGAAAAAAATGCATGCATGATATGTAGGGACCTATTCACGTATGTAGGGTCCATTCAGTTTCCACTTAAATATATATTTCAAATCCTTGTAAAAGGAGAAAGGGCCCTGGGAAGCTCAGTGTACCCAGAGGAAAACAATAGTTCGGGACTAAGATGGATCTAGGTTTAAAATTATTCTCTATCCTTTACTAACTCATGTAACCCCAATTCAAACTCATAAATATCTCTTACAGCTTACTGTCTCTGAACCCAAGTACCCCATCTGTAAAATGGGAACGAAAATACCTACTTTGCACAGTTGCTAAGATGATGAAATGAGAGAAATAAAGCTCAAGTGCAATTTCTAACAAATAATAGCAGATTTTGAACTTGGTATCAACTGTCCCATAAACATTTATGGCATGCATCCTCCCAACCTCTCTTCACACTGCTAAGGGTCTTGTCCACTGTTCTCATTGTTCTGCCTTAATAACTTCAATTTCCATTTCAATTGCTCAAGGCTGCATGACCTCTACTGGTTTCCTGAGTCTGCCCTTCTTCATCAGTGCTAGATGCTGCCTTTGCAGAGACAGCCCTGTCCTACATTGAAATACCTCCATTATACAGTGCTAATGAAGAACGTTAGATGATCCCTTCACACATTTTCTTCTCTCCCTGTTACCCCTGTTTCTTCTCATTTGCTAATAGAGATCTACTTCCTCTTTTCCAAGGTTATCCACTTTCCTGGGACTTGGACAAACATCATTTTTCAACTATTCTAAAATCCTCTTCCTTCAATTACTTCTTCTTGATCCAACATCTTAAGTGTATTCCTCTCCATTTTCCCCCTAGATCTTTGGCTACAGTATCCAGGGTGGGGGAGGGGTAAGAGCACAGGGCAGGGAAGGCCACAATTCCCTCTTAACTAGAACCCAGATTGGTACTGTTCTGCTGACTCTTTAATTTCACAACCCAACTTCTTAAACGAGTGGTTCATAAACCCTAAATCACTATTTGTGCTGTTCACTCTTTTTATCAGTTTACTGTGATTGGGCTTCTGTCCCATCAAACTACTCAAAACATGGGGTTTTTTTATATATGACTTATGTCCTCCTAAGTACCAAGTCACTTCTCATTTTCTTTTGCATCACCTAATACATTTAATACAATCAACTCTTCTAAAACTCTTTCCTCCCTTGGCTTTTCAAAATTGTGCACTGTTCTGGTTCTTTTCTTGTCTCACTGATCATTCCTCCTCCAGCTTCCTGTATATATTCTCCAAGATTCGATCTTATCCCTCTGCTTTCCTCTTTAAAAACATTTTCTCTTGGAAAATCCAATTATTACCTCTGTGCCTTCCTATGTGGATATCCCTTGAGAGTTTCTGCAATTATACTCTACAGCCTTGCTTTCCAGAATATACTCCACCCAACCCTACTTCCTGGCCTCCCTGGTTATGATAGTGACGCATTACCAAATATTTCTGGTGCCAACACTCAGTCATCAGTTAGTTAACTGAGCTGAATATTCGTTTTCAATATATTAAGTGGTTTGGTAGACATAAGTGCTGCTCACTATTTCCAGTTCTCTTTTCCTTACAAGCACATGAGATAGTTATTCCCACTCTCTCAAAGTCATGAGACTTGCTTTGTCTAGTGAAATATGAGTGGTAGCGTTTGTGTCACCTCTTGGTGAAAGGATTTAAAAGCTGGTGCACAATTCATGTTCTCTGTTCCCTTGTGATGTTAATATAACTTTGAAGTCCTATAAAATCCAAACAGCATGGAATGCTGAGCCAGCACATGGAGAACAGCTGCGTGGAAAGTCCTACAGGGACTTCCTATGAATAAGAAATAAACACTTGCTATCTTAAGCCACTGCGATTTTGTGGCTGTTTTACCACATTATAATCTAGTTTATTCTGAATGATGAAAACAGTCTTCCTGCCATCATTCTAGTTGAGAATCTCATTTCATCTCCAAGAGACTGTTGAAATAGTATCCTAATGTTACTTGGTTTCCTTTTTTTCTTCCAGCTTTATTGAAGTATAATTGGCAAATAAAATTGTAATATATTTAAAGTGCACATTGAGAAATGATTCCCACAATTGAGTTAATTAATATATCTATTACCTCATATAGTTACCTTTTTTATTTTTTGGTGGGAACACTTAAGATCTACTCTCTTAGCAAATTTCAAGTGTACAGTACAGTATAATTAACTACTGTATAGTCATCATGCTATACATACATTAGATCCTCAGAACTTATTCATCTTATAATTGAAAATTTGT
This sequence comes from Equus quagga, assembly GCF_021613505.1. NCBI lineage: Eukaryota > Metazoa > Chordata > Mammalia > Perissodactyla > Equidae > Equus > Equus quagga. The sequence continues at coordinate 77,094 of NC_060270.1, read as the reverse complement.
ACCTTTGACCAACCTCTCCCCTTTTCCTCCTCCTCCAGCCCCTGGCAACCACAATTCTATTCTCTGTTCTATGAGTTTGACTTTTATTTTTTTTTAATTCCACATATAAGTGATATCATGCAGTATTTGTCCTTCTCTTCTGGCTTATTTTACTTAGTATAATGCCCTCCAATTTCATCCATATAGTGGCAAATAGCAGGATTTCCTTCTTTTTTTAAGGCTGAATAATATTCCATTATATATATATATATACACACATAGTGTGTATGTGATATATATCTACAATATATAAATACATATTCATATAATATATATTTATGTATAACATTTGCTTTATTCATTCACCCATAGACAGTTTGTTTCCATATCTTGGCTATTGTGAATAATGCTGCAATGAACATGGGAGTACAGGTATCTCTTTGAGATAGTAACTTCATTTCCTTTGGAATATATACCCAGAAGTGGGATTGTTGGGTGATATAGTAGCTTTATTTCAAATTTCTTGAGGAACCTCTATACTGTCTGCCATAGTGGCTGCACCTGCTCATAGCCTCACCAACAATATACAAGGGTTGCCTTTTCTCCACATCCTTGCCAATACTGGTTATTTGTTGTCTAAATGTTACTTGGTTTCTAATCTTTCCCTGTTCTAATCCATTTTGTAAACACTTAACAAGGTAACATTCTTAAAGTACAACCATGAAAATCACTCCCCTTTCTAAAACAAACAAACCCAGAAAAAAACAAACAAATAAAACAAGACCAGTCCTTACTGCCTGTAGTTTAAACACTTTAGTTCAATTGTTTGTTAGCTTTCACTACGCTAATATTGAAAGATTATTGTAGAAAAATAAAATATATAAACTGGCAAAATGAAAATGATCCATAATCCCACCAGGGGAAATGATCACTCGATATTTTGGCATAAATATTCCCAAGCTTGCATTGTTAAATTGAATTTAGTTGAATGATTATGTACCAGTCACTTTTCTGCGCACTAGGAATATATTTGTGAACAAAACATTAAAAAATTCCTATGGTCATGGATCTTACATTCTAGTGGTGGGAGGGATGGGGAGGCAAATAATCAACAAAATTAATAAGTAAATTAGAAAATCTACTAGTAGAAGATGACACGGAGAAATGTCAAACCGGGTAGGGAATGGGTTTAGGATTAGGACTGGGTATGGGATTAGGTTAGAAGTTAAATTTTGGACGAGATTTAGTTGCATGTACAGAAGTGCACTGAAAAAAAGTTTTGGCCGAATAAGATTGACCAAGTCTTAATTAATATTGAGCTTAAGCCAGATATCAACATCACACAATAAACTTCTGAGACAAATTAAAAATCCAAAAATTTTATCCAAAGACGTATTATTAAATTTTAATATTAAAAATTTCAGTACCAGATTTTTCAAAGTTTGACATTACAATGTAGGTAGGATACATAATTTTTCAGCACTGACAACTATTGCTGGCACTGTGATGCACATTTGTGGTATTAAAAAGATATTCACTTTCAGCTGAAATCTTTGGAAGGGCAAGATTTTTCATTTAGGAACTCATGTTTCTCTAACTTTCCCTTCTTCATAGTCTTCATATTCTTTTTTTATGTCTCTATTGGAGGTGAGTTGTTACCAGTATTGCTGATTCATGATTTTGGAGGTTTTCCCTCCTCATGAAATTTTGAGATCTCAAAGTTGATATTCTACTCTTAATTTTTCCTCAGAAGATGAGACTCCCAAATCAAGCTTTTGGTTGAAAGACTTGTGGCCTAAGTGCATTTAAATATTTAATAATCACTTAGAGTTCATTTTGTTTAATGTTATGATTGCTAGCACACCTAACAGTTCTACACTTGGGGCTGGGAATAGAGTGAGTAGACTGACATGGCAGAGTCAGACACAGCAAGAAGGAAGAGAATTTAAAAGCAGAACGGGTCATAGATATATTTAACAATTCCTTTGCAAATGTTCTTATCAAAAGAGTGACTCTATCAACTTCCATCCAGCTGGGTCACAGAACCATAGGAAGCTAGAGCTGAAAGAGACTCTTGAAAGATGATCAGCCTACGGAATTTCACTCACACACAGGAAATGAATTCTTATATTCCTTTGGGCAGAACTACTAGAAGCGATGATGGTCAATATACCACACTAATTGCTTTACGTGTCATATCTCTTTAGATTCTTACATTAACACTATAATTACTGCTATCCCCACTTTTCAGATGATTCTACTGGGGCTTAGAGAGGGTACCGATCCGCTAGAAGTTACACAACTAGTAAGAGGCGGAGCGTCGCTGTTTACATCCAGGCAGTTTAACCCCACGACCAGCCTTAAACATTAAGTAACATATTTCGAATATGAAGGTCTAAGCACAAAAAGTAGAGGTAATATGCAAACAACAAAACGAGCTGTTTGAAGGACATGAAATGTAATACATTCTCTTTTTTCCCCAAAACATTATTTGCTAAAGTTTTTTATACCATACATGCAAGGACAAGATAAAAACGTGGACGATCAAAACTACCCCATTTGGTCCATTCTCTCTGTTCTCTGCAGCCTTCCTGGGTCACTCGCTTCTAGATTTTGGTTAACGTCCTCATCCCCAACGTCAGTCTCTCACGAGCCTTCCAAGCCTGATGCCCTGCGCTCTGAGTCCTCAAAGTCCTCTTGGCCGCTCAGCCCGACCCCCTCCCCCCGCCCCCCAGGTCGCTGCAAGTGTTTACGGCCTTCTCCCTTCCCCTTGGGAAACTTCACATTCCGGAGAGACGGACGCAGCGCTGGGGTTTGGGATCTTGAAGGAAAGCTGTGTCCACAGTGTTTACCAGGCCTCGACACTCTCCCTGAGCCCGCCCCCAGCTCCGAAAAGCTTCCTGGAGACGTCCCGCTTATCACTCCCCCGGGCTGGGGGCGGGAGCGGGCGGTGCCCTCCGCCCCGGGCCCCACTGTCCCCAGGCTGTCCCCCGGCTCCGGCTGGCCCCGGCTGGCCCCCGGCTCCCGCTGTGCGCTGTGCGCAGCCTGCAGCTCCGCCGCCCGCCGCGCGCCCCCGCCCTCGCCGCCCGCCCGGGTCCCCGCCGAGCGCCCCCGCCCCCGCCGCGCGCCCGGGTCCCCGCCGCCCGCCTGGACCGCCCCCGCCTCTTCGCCATGAGGGTCCCGCGGGGGCGCTGCGCTGCGCTGCTGGCGTGCCTCGCCCTCGCGCTTCCCGTCTCCGAGGCAAACTGTGAGTAGTCAGTAGCGTCCCTTCTGCTTTGCCCAGCCGCGCCGACTCGACCGGGAGCCCTGGGGGCAGGATTTTCTCTCCTGCGAAGTTTGCGTAAGTCCCGACCGTCATGGAAGCAGCGCGGTCTCCGGGCGGCTTAACGGTGGGCACGGTCGATACCTGCCCTGCTCTGGGATCCTGTGTTGCCTCCAGGACAGGTTCAAGAACCTAGGTGACGCTGAGTGCCAGTGAAGGAATTAGGACGCCCACCCATTTGCCCCAGACACCTGGAGCTCGCGGTCAGAGGGCAGGGAGGGGCGCGTGCCAGCGCGGAGCAGGGAGGGAGCGGCAGCCCACCCTTGGCAGGAGCGCCGGTCCCAGCCAGCCCCCTGCTGTCCCCCGCCTCTCTCTTGCCACTTCTGGACTTTGAGTTTGTTTTGCTTATCTCACCATTGACAAACGGATTGTTTTAGGATGACTGCGGGTTTGCATAGTAGATCTCGTTTTCTAACCTTGAAATCAAAAGGATAGTTAAATATTGTATTTCTCAGATTATTTTGTCCTGAGGATTTTTGACGCTGACTGCCACTAATCTGAGTTCGTGGCGTGAATTCTTTGTACTCTATTTTTGTATTTCCAGTTCTTTATTTTCCCATGCCTGGATCCAAAGCAGGGTATATTGAGTTTTCTCTGAAAAATATATAAGGAATATCGAGGCATTTAGTACATTTTATTCGTCAGTTAATTCGTTTGTTTTCTAAAGTTTAAGCATGTTCATTGATTAAAAATGCTTACTTGTGCTTTGTTTTATTCTCAGGAAATGGCATAGGGGAGATAAACTCTGAATTACAAATAACTTCTAAGCTGCCTAAAGCTCCAATGTAAACTTTTCAAAGATGGTAATTTCAGGAGAATTAAATAGGAATTTACTATTTTTTATTAATTACTGATCAGTATGAATATCAATATTTTAAAATTCTAATTTAAAGGCTAAAACATTATTTGTTGATCATATATTAAAGATCATATATTAAATAGCAGAACTTCAACATTCAAACCACTATCATCAAGCCTATATGTGCACTACAGGCACAACCTCATTATCTGCATAGTTCATTAGGACAATCACATATTCACTTGGTAACCAGTGTGTTGGAGAGGAGAAAGAGACAAAATTGGCATGCCACACTTACTTCTTGTCATCCCAGGAATTTTCTAGGCCCTTTCTTTTTATAGAAATCGTTACATTTTCAAGTAATCTAGGCAGAGTTAAAAATTATGTGTGTTTGTGTGTATTATATACAGGTATTCAAACCATGTATAGAGAGAAATATGCTTGCTATATATAGACTCTGATAGAGTAGATAAGTTAATTCTATGTCACATAAAGAGTAGTTGGCCCTATAATGCCTTCATTTAAAAAAGTATGATAGTTTAAGTGGATTAAAAAGCATCTTGGTTTACTGATGAGGAAACTGGGATACAGATGGAATGTTTTTACTCCTTTACATTTTAAATTTGAGATAGAACTCTCAACATTTGATTTATTATTCATTGTTTGGTCCATAGAAATATAGTTGTTATTTAAAGAAAAAACGTTTACAAATCACACTTTTAGTTTTGAGAGAGTTAGAAATCATCTCGTTTAACCTCTTCATTTTAACAGTAAAGAAATTAAGAGATGTTAACTGACTTTCCAGACATTATGTATGTATGTATGTGTGTATATATATATATATATATATAAAGAGAGAGATTTAAAATATATACTCTCCATGTATTTTATATCATTTCCCACTACGGGCTGTGGTGAAGAGATGTCCACTTTGGCTGTGCTACTTTGGCTGTATTCAGACTTCCACTTCTGAGTGGGTGCAGTCTGCCCTCAACATTACTGAATCATATTTTCCTTCTCTTTTTTTACTCTCTTCTTTCCTTCTCTAACTATTCCTTTCACTGTTTCTCTTTGTCTTTTCTTAAATTCTCTTTATTTCAGAGTCCAAAATGTTGCACTGATGGAGAGATTTTATCAAGGTTAGGTTAGAACTGGGGTTGGTGTTGGAAGAATTAGAGACAATTTCTGGTATACGACAACAACAACAACAACAAAACCCTATGCCGTGTTCTCTTACCGTTATTTCTATGCTAGGAAACACAGTAATGCTTTTCATAATAGGCCTTTTCTGTCCACCAAGTTCATTACCTTCTTTGTAGCTAAATGATCTATATACATACTTAAACTTTCCAAGTATCATGAGAAAAAAATATTATGAGAAGCTTGATAATACACGTATCAGTATTCTTTAGGTTTAAGCCACAGTAACAAACTCTTGCTAACTAAAGCAGAAAGAAAGAAAGAAAACAAAGAAAGAAAAAGGAAAACAGAAAGAAAGAGCAGGCAGGCTAGCTGACTGAGTGGACTGATTTATTGGAAGGCTACTGAGTGGCATGCTGAGTGACCAGGCCTAAGGAAGTCTCGGGCATTTAGGTGGTCTATGTAGTGGGAACGCGCGTGCTCAGTTAGGAGCCGCCATCGGATGACTCAGTTCTAACTGCCTTCTCTGCTCCTGGTTCAGAGTCCTAGAAGAGAGAGCCTATTCCTTTGGGCTGAGTTTGTCTCTGGAGTCCTGTGACTCCAACTCACTAGCTTCAGGTAGAGTGCCAGAAGGACAGCTTCCACAAAGGATGGATGCTGAGAAGGAAGCATAAACAAGAGAAGTCCACATACACATGTGCCCTTCTCTATAAACACCGTTTGAAAATATAGCAAATATAATGCAAATATCTCTAACATAATGCATATAACTAATGTAGCAGAAAGGACCCCTCCTCAGGAGATTCCAGTCACCACACTCAGAGAGGAGGCTCAAGGCTCCGTTTCCTAATGTACGATCATTAGTTGATGTCCATGTGTCCCCTAGTTCTGTCACAATCCCAAGTCAGTGTGCTGTGCTTTATGGATGAAATGACACGTTGTACTGTACCAACACATCCTATATGCCAAAATAATAGTAGTAACATAATAATAATAATAATGATGATGATGATGATAAAAGATAAGCAGGGGAGTACAGGTCTCTCTGGTGGCAAGTTGGAGCTGATACTTGTGACTCCCTCCTTCCCTACCCGGTGCGTCTCTCTCTTGCTCTCCGGCAGTTCTTCATGTCTGTTTTTTGTCTGCTCAGTGAGATGAACTACACCCTTATTCAGGAAGGATCTGACCCCTGTGGTTCCTACCTGTGGATGGTTGTATCTGTCTCTTCTTTTACCATTTCTACTGTGTACAATAGTTATCCTGGAGGAGCAACACTCCTTCTAATACTGATTTACATGTGACAACAACACTATTTTGGCTTGATTATTGTCATTCCAGTATAATACTCTTTTTTTTTTTCAACAGGAGTAAAGAACTTGAAATGGCTGCATAGCAGTCTCAGCTTCTAATTTCGTGGAAAATATATTAGGTCCCTAGTAAATGTATTCCTCTCTGGTTTCCAATTTCTAAATGAGCAGAACTCAGTTGTAATAAAAGCAAAAAAATTTGAGAATAGGTCATTGAATGATGGCTGTCATAACAAAGTACTACAAACTGGGGCCTTGAACAACAGAATTTATTGTCTCACAGTTCTGAAGGCTGGAAATCTGAGATCAAGGTGTCAGCAGGATTGGTTCCTTCTGAGGGCTGTGAAGGAGGATTGGTTCCATGCCCATCTCCACCTTCTTGTAGCCTCAGAAATATCTTGGCTTATAGATTACATAGGCATTCTCCCTGTGTTTTCATGTCATCTTCCCTCTGTACATGTCTATCTCTGTTCCAGATTTACTCTTTTGTTAAGGACATCAGTCATATTGGATTAGAGCCCACCCTCATGACCTTGTCTTAACTTGATCATCTTCAAAGCCCCTATTTCCAAACAAGGTCATATTCACAGGTACTGGGGGATTAGGACTTCACTGTCTTTATAGAGGACACAGTTCAACCGATAGCAGTCCCTAAGCATCATATCATGACCAGTACTTTTTCCTTTCTACATTCATTTCTGACCTGTGTATTTTAGTTTTAGGAAAAAGAGCACCATATATATGTATATATGTGTGTGTGTATATATATATATATGGTGCATATATATATTGATAATACACATATCAGTATTCTTTAGGTATAAGCAACAGTAACAAACGCTTGCTAACTAAAGCAGAAAGAAAGAAAGAAAAGAAAGAAAGAAAGAAAAAGAAAGAGCAAGCAGGCTAGCTAACTGAGTGGATTTATTTATTGGAAGGCTACTGAGTGGCACAAAGAATAATATATATATTTTTTAATGCTGTTTTATGAGGAAGATTGATTGACCCTGAACTAACATCTGTTGTCAATCTTCCTCTTTTTTTTTCCCTCCTCAAAGTCCCAGTCCATAGTTGTATGTCCCAGTTGCAAGTCCTTCTGGTTCTTCTATATGGGATCAGTCCACAGCATGGACTGATGAGCTGTGTGTAGGTCTGCCAGGATCTGAACCAGTGAACCCCGGGCCACCGAAGTGGAGCGCACGAACTTAACTGCTACACCATGGACTGGCCCCTGAGCATCATACATTAATGATTACTGGTACAGAAAACATACCCCATTTTTATTTTACCACATTTTGGAAGATAGTGTTGTGTCCCAAAAGGCAGTGACTGAACCCTCAATAATTGGTCAGTCCATCATTACATAAGGTTAGCTCCTTCCACATATTAGGGTACACGATAAGAAAAAAATATAAATGAAACTGATGAAAACCATATAAATCATCCCAATGGCTTATTTCCTTGACGGAGGAGTTAAATCCTTATTTAGAGGTAAAGTTGTGTGGCTTAGCAGAGAGCATTGAATAAGTCTGCCCATAGTGGTGCTGATAAAAATTTAAGTGCAGATATAGAAGAAATGTCCCCCTTCTGAGTACAAATTGCTGTTCCTCTGTGGTAAAACAGCCCTAACTAATCAATCACCCACCAGGTATCTGATTGCATTTTGCAATATGTCCAATTTCCAAGAGCAAAAGAATAGCAATTCCATTGACAAATTTGGTGTTTTTTGAGTAGTGAGACTGGTGCACCTTAGTGATGGAAAGACTGTAGTTGAGTCAATATGTGGTCTCCATCTTGTGGCCAGGGCTGCTTTTTTTTAATGAATATTGAACAAACATTAGACTGAGTGACACAAAAGCCGGAGGGCCATACATAACCCACAGACTTATGTGTTTGGCTCTCATGGCATTTTAAAAGTCAGAAGATTTCATCTAAAAATTTGGTTTTGGGGCCAGCCCAGTGGCGCAGTGGTTAAGTTCACATGTTCCGCTTTGGCAGCCCCAGGTTCACTGGTTCACATCCTGGGTGCCGTGCCGACATGGCACCGCTTGGCAAGCCATGCTGTGGCAGGCATCCCACATATAAAGTAGAGGAAGATGGGCATGCGTGTTAGCTCAGGGCCAGTCTTCCTCAGCAACAAAAAAGAGGAGGATTGGCAGCAGATGTTAGCTCAGGGCTAATCTTCCTCAAAAAATTAATTAATTAAATAATAAAATAAAAATTTGATTTTATGATTCCTCTTGAAAAACAAATGAAGGCATATCTGGCAACAGTGGGCCCACATTTCAACATGTTAAGATTCAGCTGGAGCTGATTCGGAGCTGCCTTTTTTAGCTGGAATATACCCTTTCCAGTTTGCCACAGTTCCTAGTATCCACACTGTCTCTCACCAAATTCTCTTCCTTTGTTTATGGTTCCTGTCTGACACTTGCAGAGTTTGGGGCTTGTGGCCTTTGCACTAGATTGCCTTGAGAAGAAACACACTGACGATCACTAACTGGGTCATTCCCTCACCTCCTGTAATTAAGAGCTCCTCTGGTGTGGACTACCTTCTGAGTGTGTGCTGGAACACAGATCTTCTCAGCTCTGCCCAACTCTTGCCTGTGCTTCCTGGTTTCTGGGCTGGAGATCTAGCTCGTTACAGGTCCTTGAACAACCTGACACACCATTTGCAGCTGTCCAAAAAGTAGAATAGACCCTGATCTCAGATAATTTCTCATTCTAAGCAAAGTGCACAATCAGAAATACTGCTTTATGTCTGCCCCTCATGAGGGTTTTGTTTTCCAGTGCTCCTCAGGATTACTCTTGAGACAGGCTGTGGTTTGTTTGATCGTTTCTGGCTATGGCTTTATAGCAGGTCTACCTCTGGCTCGTGTTGGTACATTACACAGAGGCATCCATAAAGAGATTTTCGCCTTCAGTTGGTTGGTCATAGGCCTTTCCTCATGAGCCCATAAGGGAGCTTGAGGGAGGGGAAGTCAAGAGAGGGAGGAACCTGCACAGCCTGCTTAGTTGGAAAAGATAGTCTCCATTCCTGATGAGATGTTCACACTGCATGGTCATCAGGTGTCCTGTGGTCAGATCTTCAGACCCAACTAAAGTCCAAAGGGATACCAGGAGCAGTTTCTCAAGGAGAAACAAATTACTTGCTGAAGGAAATGTGGCTTACTCCCAATCATAGGAATCGCTACTAAGTTCTTTTGGCGCTTGTTACAGTCTCTCAAGAGCGCCCTGCCATCCTAAGGACAATCTGAGCACAGCTGGATCTGATGAGTCATTGGCTAGGCTAAATGACAGACTACTTGAATTGAACTTTGAACTAGCTGAGAGCATTCTGTTATTCTGGTTCCCATCTGCATTTTGCAGCTTTTAGACTCATATGGTAAATAGATCAGAGTAGAATGCCTAAAAAATGGAATATGCCTCAAAAATAAAAGGTACACCAAAAGAAGTTCTTCTTCCATCTTAGTGATGGACACCTAGGTATATAACAACTTGTCTCCCACTTGGGCAGGAATATTCCAACACGACCAAAGTGCTGCTGAAAATAATTCAGTGCTCTCAGGCCCAGGAAGAGAACCACAGTTTGGAGTCTGAGTCTGACTGAGCCTATAGTTAGGCAGTTTTAGGACAGAATTCTGCTTATCAACTGACCCCCATAAGCCTCAGTTCTAACCAGTGTAGCTGAGATCCTAGATGTTTTGCTTCCCCAAAAGGCAACACCTAATAATCACTAAGGGTTTTGGAATATGTCTTTAGTGCAGTTATCTTGCTTTGGAGAAAACTAGGAGAAAAGTTGACAGTACACAGGATGTTATTCAAGGGCATCTCTTCTCTCCTTCATTCAAGAGGTTCTGGAGCCATCAACTGATTCAAGATTGGTAATTAAGGACAGGTGCTGTTTGTTTTGTGACTGAAATACAGTCTCTGCTAACCCAGGGAATTTTTGAGTCAATGACTCAGTGAAGAATTTTGTGAGTTCTTTCCATCTCATTCTAGGGAGATCTTTGCTTGTTAATAATTTCTCCAAGATTCGATCACTACTCTCGTCCTGCCTTTGAGTCACGTGAGTACAGGCTGCTGCCTGAGCTCAGCCACCCCAGCGTCTCCCCATCGCACTGAGATCTGGGAGCCCACCTGCACCACAGCCCCTCCCACCGGCGTTTCCCATCTCGGGAGAATCACCAGTAAAATGCTTTTTTAAAATTCCACTGATTTTCTCAATAATCTACTTCTATGATAATCATGAAAATACATTCTTTTCTTCCACAGTGAGGAGTGGGATGGATGAGTGAGGAGGTGACTAGGTAGGAACCACATGAAAGAGTCCAGTCAGCTTGTCTGTCTCCTAGTTTCTGTGAATTCTTCCTTTTATACCATGCCAAGGGGTGTCAGGCTTTCAGTGTTGTTTAGTGTATGCCCAGGTTTTGTTGAGAATGGCATTAGCCAACCAAGCCAACCGTAGAAGTGAAGCTGGTGGCCCCAGCTAGCACGTGGAATGAAGTCAGGAAAATTAATACATTCAGCTTGATTCAAAATGATATATGCCTTTTTGTATTACTTTTCTATGGCTGTGTAACACATTACCACAGACTTAGTGTCTTAAAACAACACAATTTATTATCTCATTGTTTCGTAGGTCTCAAGTCCAGGAACCTCCCAGGGTCTCACGAGGGGGCCACTGGAGGTGAGATCCGCCTGAGGCTTGGAGTCCTCTTCCAAGCGCACTGACTGTTGGCAGAGTTCAGTTTCTGGCAGCTCTAGCACTGGGGCCCTTGGCTCCTGACGCCTCCCCCCGTTCCCACTCTGGCCCTCTCCACAACATGGCAGTTTGCTTCTAGAAGGTCAGCAGGGGCATCTGTGGCTGCTGCTTGTTTCTTCCTTCCCTTTCTGACGTCTGAACCTGGTGCACAAGGCTTGTGATCTGGAGGTTTCCAGATCTTTTAGCCCAACTGAGATCTCCCTGCCTCTCTCCTCAAAGAGGGTCGTTCTCTGTCCTCCCTCTCCGGGGGTCCCTCCTGTTTGGAAGACTCTTCCTCTTCATCATAGTCCCCCAACCATCCCAGGCAGCTGTCCAAAGGCTCCTCAAACTTTAGGATGCTTTTTAAGATTTTATTCCTCTGTTTTTAGAATCATGGATTGGCATGTGATAAAGCTTTCTAGGATATTTATTTTCCCATTTATAATAAAGGATAATTAGAAAATTGTTATTTTTTAGATTGCTATTTTCTAATATTTTAAATATATTTAAGGCTTCTTTTCTCCTCTCTTTTGCTTTATTTGTTATTTTGTTCAAGGAATAAACTGAAATACTCTGTCTTATCTGTGTGTTTTTTGCTTTCATTAGAGCCCTCTGATTTTTAGAGTTCAGGAAGGAGCAAATGAGTGCATTATTGAATAACTTCTATTATGGGCATTGGTTTAAACTTTTCACAATCTCATATTAGTTAGGATAAAGTATGCTATGGAGTGATAACACTTTAATCTTCAAATTAATCTCCAGATTACCGAATCTTAGTGACCTAGCAAAATAGGAGTTTATTTCTCAGTCACGTAAGGTCCTGTGTGGTTTGTGTGAATCTCTTCCATCTTTAGTTATACCATCCCATACACGTGGCCTTCAGTGTCCCTGCCAGAAAAGGGAGCAATGGAGGAGATGTACTTGTTTTTACCTGTCTTAACAGGGAAGTGACAAAACTCACTTCTGCCTCCAGTTTGACTACCCAAACCCAAGAAGGCTAGTGGACTGTTTGGTCAGCATTTTCTCTGTAACAAACATTTTTCCTCTGAGGTTAAGATTAATGTTTCTTCCTCTAAAAGAAGCACAAATACTTATTGCCTGTTTAACCTTCAGTTATATACATCACAAAGTGTGAAGTTGTTATAACTATCTGCACAAAACATGGGATAGAGAGAGTGCATAATTAACTATCCTACTAATACACCAATTGGGGACTGAGTATAATGACACTGAGTTTGCTGTTAATGTAGTAGAGTGAAAAAAATATGGTAACAGCTGATACTGAAATTATTCCTTGTGGTGAGAACTGTTATTATTTTAGAAATTACCTTGAAAAGTGGCTTTAGGGTTAGAAAGTAAAGTCCTGAAAACATGGTCTATAACTTTGCTATTCTCTGAATTACCTCCTTGTTTCTCATGTCAGTTTTCTTTTTCATGCTGTTGGCAGTTTTTTTCCTCCATATTTCTGATGATTCTTTATTGTCTCTTCATATTTAAGCAACAGTACTGGGTTGGTTTTATGCGACTTGTGTGGGTTTCTGCTGCTGTTGTACATATCGATCTGGTTTCCTGCTAGTCTTTCTTCTAAATGAGAGAGTTAGCAGGTAGCTCTGTATATGTTTATTAGTCAATTCACGTATACAAATAATGTTGACTGGGTCCACTCTGAGTGTACCGCTTCATGTACTTTGGGATGTACTGGGAAACTGATGCCACTGGACTTTCACATCACTCCCCGTGCTTCTGGGTGCCTTTCTCTCACTCTGCTGATAATGCTGTAGTAGAGTCTTTCTGGGGCTTCTTATTTCCAAAAGGAAAAAGAGTTCTTACTTCTGTCACATCTGTGTGTGTGTTATGGGTCAAGGCTTCCTCTCCTTTGTTTTATCCATCAATGGGTTTTGATTAGTTTCCAGCTTTGAGAATTTGTTGAAATCACTTATGTAACAATGACCTTTTCCATTCTCTCTAGTGTTGTAAGTTACTCTTTTTAAAAACTCTCTTAGTATCATTTTAATGCAGTCTTGGAGGAGGAAGAGATAAATGCTCTCTGACATCATCAGCCATAAACACCACTTCCCATGTCTTTAAAGAGCAGCTGGAAATAGTCACTAACCTCCTTGCCTTGTGTGTTAGCTCAGACTGCTCTAACAAAAGACCACAGACCACGTGGCTTCAACAGGAGAAATTTATTTTCCCACAGTTCTGGAGGCTGGAATGTGCGAGATCAAGGTTCTGGCCAATGCAGTCTCGAGGACTCTCTTCCCCCCTCACAGACCGTCCTCTCTCACTGGGTCCTCATGTGGCCTTTCCTTGGTGCCCATGCGTGTGGAGGAAGAGAGAGCGCGAACTCCCTAGTTCTCTTCTTGTAAGGACACTAATTCTGTGGGGTCAGGGCCCCACTTTTATGACCTCATTTAATCTTAGTGATTTCCTTAGAGGCTGGTTTCCAAGGACAGCCATACAGGGATTACTGCTTCAAGATGTGACTTTGTGGGGGCGGGGGGCACAAACACTGGGTCTGCAGGACCTTGTCAAGTAGAATGCAATGCTCATTTTATGTTTTTTGCTGTTTATGGAAGGTGAAAGGTAGGTTCTTTTCCTTTGTCTCTGGCTGCTTTTTTTTTTTTTAAATGGGCCTGAGTTTCTATATGTTAAATGTACCTTTCCTCATTATTGTCTTATTCTCCTTCTTTTCCCTGACTCCTTATCCTCATCATTTTCTCTCCTTTCCTTGATAAGTTATCATTTTTTACCATTGTTATTTAGACTGTGTCTTATAGCCTTTTAGAAAGTCAACAGGGAATTCTGAGAGGCTTGCAGAAATGGTATTGAGTTATAAACACCTACTCGATGCTATACCAGTATTCCAAATAATCTCAATTCCACATCAGTGCTTTAAAAATAAAAAAAGTAATATCCATGGTGCCAGCCCGGTGGCCAAGTGGTTAAGTTTGCACACTCCACGTCTGTGGCCCAGGGTCTGCAGGTTCAGATCTTGGTGCGAACCTATACAGCTCATCAAGCCATGCTGTAGCAGTGTCCCACATACAAAATAGAGGAAGATGGGCACAGATGTCCGCTCAGGGCCAGTCTTCTTCAAGCAGAGAAGGATTGGCAACAGATGTTAGGTCAGGGCCAATCTTCCTCACCAAAAAAAAATAGGTAATATCCTAAGAGTCTACAGGTAAGCCATTGAGATCTAGAGTCTCTCTGAGCCTCTGAGAACGCTTCAGAGTTGCTGACTGGAGAGATCTGGGGGAGACTGTAGGAAGCGGGATATTGCAGAGTAAGGCCAACTCTTTCATCACTGCCTTAAAAAATATCCAGGAACAGTTTGCCTGTTGCTTTTCCAAACATAAGTACACATATAGGCCAGTGAACTAATAATATTAATTGATGCCATCCTGACAAAATAGGTCAAACAGAACAAACACAAAGCATTTCCTGTGCTGTAACCTCTGGCACATGATGTAAGGTCAGATGGTGTTTTGGTCTTCTATTGTGGCAGGAGATGAAAAGGCAGGGAGAGCTGGCTGCGTGTCTCCCGCCGTGGCCTCCCTCGGGGAGTATGGCCGGTTTGCAGTGCGAGGTCAAGAGAAGAAAAGAGGGCTGCAGAGAATTCCTCTTCATGCTTTGCCAAAGTCTGAACTCTGGGTCCCTTCAAATATCTTAGTTTATCACTCACCAAGAGCAAACAAGTCAAACAAAAGAAATCGTCAAGGGAGATTTTCTGGGTAATAAGCTGCCTGTTGCTGTCTTTTGGGTAGAAGTATTTGTTGTTTTGGAAGGAATAACTAAAACGTACCACTTTCTCTATCTATGGCAAAATCAAAGGTTTTAATCTTGGGGAGACAATGCCATAGGGTTTGATTTATTCTTTTCTTTTTTTCTGGACTAGGGGCTGTAAATTAAACGTATAATTAAATTTTGGAGTAAAGAGAGGTCCACTTCACTTCTGTTGTGGCTGCCAGAGTTCAGGTGTTGTTTCCCTACTCATTCATTGATCTGTTCCAGAATAGGGGTCAATGGTCACATTTTTAAAATGCCACCAGTGGCCTTCCTATTTCTAGATAAACGCCAGCCCTCACCCCTTCTAATCCAAATGTTTTAGAACTCACCTTTATATGTGCAACATAGAAGTCAAAGATTGTTTCCTGCTTTTCTCTACCAGATTCAAATCCTTATCTAGGCCTGTCTCTTATGATCTTTGACTCTCTTAAAGTATTTCTCATCATCCTGTTTATTGCTCACTCCTCTTGAAAGACAGGGGTATAATTCATCTTTAGAGAATATTTTTTAACGTTTTTCTAACCCTTAACGTTATAGTACGAGAAGAATCAGTTGCCCAGTAGCATAGTCCTCAATATGAAACAAAATGTGAAATTTAGAGAAAAGCAAGTATAACTCCCTTTAAAAAAAAATGCAAAACCTAAAGAAAATTGAAGAATAACATACATATAGACATATCATTTCTTTCTGAAAGCTAACACAAGCTTTTCTGAAAGTTAGAAATAATTATATAGGCTGAAGAATGCCTAATTAAAAGTCTGTGTTTAGGTGTTTTTTAGTCCTTGCCCCGACATTTTTTAATATCCCTCCTCAATTAGAAATGTTCTGTGATAGAAATCTTTATTTAAAAATGATAGATTTTGCAGTTTGTTAATGTGATTATATTTTAATTTAATTTTTTAAATTGAAGTAATAATAGTTTATAAAATTATGAAATTTCACTTGTACATTATTATTGTCAGTCACTATATATACGTGCCTCTTTACCGCTTATGCCCACCCCTCAACCCTCTTCCCCTCTGGTAACCACTAATCTGTTCTCTTTGTCTGTGTGTTTGTTTATCTTCCATATATGAGTGAAATCAAAATTGTGTTTGTCTTTGTCTGGCTTATTTCTCTTAGCATAATACCCTCAAGATTCATCCATGTTGTTGTAAATGGGATGATTTTGTCTTATTTTATGGCTGAGTAGTATTCCATTGTGTGTGTGTGTGTGTGTGTGTGTGTGTATAAACATACCACGTCTTTTGTTATTTATTTATTTATTTATTTATTTTGTGCGTGTGTGTGTGTGTGTGTGTGTGTGTGTGTGTGTGTGTGTGTATGGTTGGCCTTGGGCTGACATCTGTTGCCGGTCTTCCTCTTTTTGCTTAAGAAAGATTGTCAGTGAGCTAACATCTGTGTGTCTTCTTCTGTTTTGTATGTGGGATGGCACCGCAGCATGGCTTGATGGGTGGTGTGTAGGTCTGCGCCGGGGATCCAAACCTGCGAACCCTGGGCCTCGGAAGCAGAGCACGTGAATATACCACATCTTCTTTATCCAATCATCAGTCGATGGGCACTTGGGTTGCTTCCATGTCTTGGCTATTGTAAATAATGCTGAAGTGAACAGAGGGGTGCATAAGTCTCTGAATTGTTGAATTCATGTTCTTTGGATAAATACTCAGTAGTGGGATAGCTGGGTCATATAGTATTTCTATTTTTAATTTTTTGAGAAATCTCCGTACTATTTTCCATAGTAGCTGCACCAGTTTGCATCCCCACCAGCAGTGGATGAGGGTTCCCTCTTCTCCACGTTCTCTCCAATGTTTGTTGTTTTATGTCTTGGTGATTATAACCATTCTGACAGGTGTAAGGTGATATCTCATTGTAGTTTTGATTTGCATTTCCCTAATGATTAGTGATGTTGAACATCTTTTCATGTGCCTGTTGGCCATCTGTGTATCTTCTTTGGAAAAATGTCTATTCATATCCTCTGCCCATTTTTTGATAGAGTTGTTTCTTCTTTTGTTATTGACTTGTGTGAGTTCTTTATGTATTTTGGAAATTAACCCCTTGTCAGGTATGTGATTTGCAAATATTTTCTTCCAGTTGGTGGGTTGTCTTTTTGTTTTGTTGATGGTTTCCTTTGCCTTGCAGAAGCTCTTCAGTCTGATGTAGTCCCATTTGTATATTTTGTCTTTTGTTTCCCTTGCCCAAGTAGACATGGTATCCAAAAAGATCCTGCTAAGACAGATGTCAAAGAGTGTACTGCATGTGTTTTCTTCTAGGAGTTTTATGGTTTCGGGTCTTACATTCAAGTCTTTAATCCATTTTGAGTTGATTTTTGTGTATGGCAAAAGATAATGGTCTACCTTCATTCTTTTGCACGTGCCTGTCCAGTTTTCCCAGCACCATTTATTGAAGAGACTTTCCTTTCTCCTTTGTATGTTCTTGTCTCCTTTGCCGAAGATTAGCTGTCCGTAGATATGCGGTTTTATTACTTGGCTTTCAGTTCTGTTCCATTGATCTGTGTGCCTGTTTTTGTACCACTGCCATGCCGTTTTGATCACTATAGCTTTGTAATATATTCTGGAGTCAGAGATTGTGATGCCTCCAGTTTTGTTCTTTCTTTTCAGGATTGCTTTAGCTATTCGAGGTCTTTTGTTGCTCCATAGGAGTTTTAGGATTCTTTGTTCTATTTCTATGAAGAATGTTATTGGGATTCTTATTGGGATTGCATTGAATCTGTAGATTGCTTTAGGTGGTATGGACATTTTAACTATGTTTATCTTCCCAATACACATGCATGGAATTTCATTCTATTTCTTTATGTCATCATCAGTTTCTTTCAGTAATGTCTTATAGTTTACATTGTATAGGTCTTTCACCTCCTTGGTTAAATTTCCTAGATATTTTATTCTTTTTGTTGTGATTGTAAATGTGATTATATTCTTGAGTTCTCTTTCTGTTAGTTCATTATTAGAGTATAGAAATGCAACTGATTTTTGTAAGTTGATTTTGTACCCTGCAACTTTGCTGTAGTTGTTGATTATTTCTCATAGTTTTCCAATGGATTCTTTTGGGTTTTCTGTATGTAAAATCATGTCATCTGCAAACAGCAAGAGTTTCACTTCTTCATTTCCTATTTGGATTCTTTTTATTCCTTTTTCTTCCATAATTGCTCTGACCAAAACCTCCAGTACTATGTTGAATAAGAGTGGTGAGAATGGGCACCCTTGTCTTGTTCCTGTTCTCAGAGGCATGGCTTTCAGTTTTTCCCCATTGAGTATGATGTTGGCTGCAGGTTTGCCATATATGACCTTATGATGTTGAGGTATCTTCTTTCTATACCCATTTTATTGAGAGTTTTTATTATAAATAGATGTTGGATCTTGTTAAATGCTTTCTCTGCATCTATTGAGATGACCATGTGTTTTTTATTCCTCATTTTGTTGGTGTGATGTATCACATTGATTGATTTGTGGATGTTGAACCATCCCTGTGTCCTTGGTATAAATCCCACTTGATCATGGTGTAGGATCTTTTTAATGTGTTGCTCTATTCAGTTTGCTAATATTTTGTTGAGCATTTTTGCATCTTTCTTCATCAGTGACATTGGCCTGTAATTTTCTTTGTGTTGTCCTTGTCAGGGTGATGTTGGCCTCATAGAATGTGTTAGGAAGTGTTCCGTCTTCTTAAATTTTTGCAATAGTTTGAGAATGATAGGTGTTAAATCTTCTTTGAATGTTTGGTAGAAATCTCCAGAGAAGGGGCCAGCTTGGTAGCGCAGCAGTTAAGTGCGCATGTTCCGCTTCGGTGACCTGGGGTTTGCCGGTTCAGATCCCGGGTGTGGACATGGCACCGCTTGGCAAGCCATGCTGTGGTAGGTGTCTCACATATAAAAAAGTAGAAGAAGATGGGCACGGATGTTAGCTCAGGGCCAGCCTTCCTCAGCAAAAAAAAAAAGAGGAGGATTGGCAGCAGATGTTATTTCAGGGCTAATCTTCCTCAAAAAGAAAAAACAAAAGAATCCCCAGAGAAGCAATCTGGTCTTGGACTTTTATTTTTTGGCAGGTTTTTTATTACTGTTTCAATCTGTTTACTTGTGTTTGGTCTATTCAGATTCTCTGTTTCTTCTTGATATGTTTTGGGAGGTTGTATGAATCTAAGAATTTATACATTTCTTCTAGATTGTCCAATTTGTTGGCATATAGTTTTTCATAGTATGCTCTTTTAATCCTTTGTATTTCTGTGGATTCCTTTGTAACTTCTCCTCATTCATTTCTAATTTTATTTATTTGAGCCTTCTTTCTTTTATCTTAGTGAGTCTGGCTAAGGGTGCGTCAATTTTGTTGATCTTCTCAAAGAACCAGCTTAGTTTCAATGATCCTTTATACTGTTTTTTTAAATTTCTATTTCATTTATTTCTGCTTTAGTTTTTATTATTTCCCTCCTTCTGCTGACTTTTGGGTTTGTTTGTTCTTCTTTTTTCTAGTTCTGTTAAGTGTAGTTTAAGATTATGTATTTGAGATGTTTCTTGTTGCTAAGGTGGGCCTGTTTTGCTATGAATTTCCCTCTTAGGATCGCTTTTGCTGCATCCCATATGAGTTGCTATGGTGTATTTTCATTTTCATTTGTCTCCAGATATTTTTTTATTTCTCCTTTAATTTCTTCATTGATCCATTGGTTGTTCAGTAGCATGTTGTTTAGTCTCCACGTGTTTGTCACTTTCCCATCTTTTTCCTTGTAGTTGACTTCTAGTTTCATATCATTATGGTCGTAAAAGTTGCTTGAGATTATTTTAATCTTCTTAAATTTAGAGGCTTGCCTTGTTTCCCAAAATATGGTCTGTCTTTGAGAAGGTGCCATGTGCCTTGAGAAAAATGTGTATTCTGCTGTTTTTCGATGGAATGTTCTATATATGTCTATTAAGTCCATCTGGTCTCATTTTTCATTTAATTCTGCTATTTCCTTGTTGACTTTTTGTCTGGATGATCTATCCATTGATGTGAGTGGGGTGTTGAGGTCCCCTACTGTTACTGTGTTGCTGTTAATCTCTCCCTTTAGCTTTGCTAATAGTTGCTTTATGTACTTTGGTGCTCCTGTTAGATGCAAATATAGTCATAAGTGTTATGTCCTCTTGGTGGAGTGTCCTTTTCATCATTATATACTTCTCCTCTTTGTCTCTCATTGTCTTTTGTATCTTGAAGTATACTTTGTCTGATGTAAGTATGGCAAAACCTGCTTTCTTATGTTTGCCATTAGCTTAAGTATCATCTTCCATCCCTTCACTCTGAGCCTGTTTGTCCTTAGAGCTGAGATGTGTTTCCTGGAGGCAGCATATTGTTGGTTTTTGTTTTTTAATCTGTCCAGCCACTCTGTCTTTTGATTGAAGAATTCAGTCCATTTACATTTAGAGTGATTATTGATATATGAGGGCTTAATACTGCCATTTTATCTCTTGTTTTCCAGCTGTTCTGTATTTCCCTTGTTTCTTGTCCTGTGTATTTCCACCTGCCAATTCAGTTTGGTGGTTCTCTATGATGGTTTTCTCAGTATTTATCATGTTTGTCTTTGTTCTGATTTTTCGTTTAGTGGTTACTGTGAGGTTTGTATAAAAGATCTTATAGATGTGATAGTCCATTTTTGGTTAGCCTCTTATTTCCTTAGTCTACTCAGGTTCCATCCCTTTCCTCTTCCCTGTCTAAGTTATTTGTTGTCACAGCTTATTCTATTTTATGTTGTGAGTTTGTGATTGAAATTAAGTGATTATGGTTATTTTTGATGTTTTCCTTACCTTTATTTTTAATGTTGTAATTAAGTGTTTGCTAACCTCTTCTGATAGAGAGCTATAATTTTCTGATTTTGTCTGTCTGTTTATCTTCTTACTCTAGGCTTTGTTAACTCTTTTTTTCCCCCGGTATGAGGGCCTTCTTGGTCATTTCTTGTAGGGGAGGGTCTTGTGGCAATGAACTCACCCAGCTTTTGTTTGTCTGGGAAAGCTTTTATTTCTCCATCATAGCTGAAGGGTATTTTCACTGGTTGGAGTATTCTTGGCTGAAATTTTTGTTCTTTCAGAATTTTGAGTATATCATTCTCCTTCTCCTAGCCTGTAAAGTTTCTGCTGTGAAATCCACTGAAAGCCTGATAGGAGTTCCTTTGTAGGTTATTTTCTTCTGCCTTGCTGCCCTTAATATTTTTTCTTTGTCATTGACTTTTGCCAGTGTTACTTATATATGTCTTGGAGAAGGTCTTTTTACATTGATGTAATTAGGAGTTCTATTGGCTTCATTTACATGTAATTCCACCTCTTTCCCCAGGTTTGGGAAGTTCTCAGCTATCATTTCCTTGAACAAGTTCTCTACTCTCTCTCCCTCTTTTCTCCCTCTGGAATACCTATAATCTTTATGTTGCATTTCCTAATTGAGTCAGATATTTCTGGGAGAATTTCTTCATTTCTTTTTAGTCTGAGTTCTCTTTCCCCCTCCAACTGAACCATTTCTATATTTCTGTGCTCTGAATTGCTCATTCTGTCCTCCATAATATCAGCTCTACTATTAAAGGATTCCAGATTTTTCTTTGTCTTATTCATTGTGTTTTTCATCTCCAACATTTCTGTTGTTTTTCCATAGTTTCAATCTCTTTTGCGAAGAATTCTGTCTGTCCATTAATTCTATTCATGATTTCATTGAACTGTCTTTCTGAGTTTTCTTATGGCTCATTGAATTTCCTTTTTATAACTATTTTGAATTCTCTGTCATTTAGATTGTAAATTTCTGTGACTTCAGCATTGATTTCTGGATGCTTGTCATTTTCCTTCTGGTCTGGAGAGTTGATATACCTCTTCCTGCTGTTTGATGGGGTGGACTTGTGCCATCGCATGGTGGTAGTATCTGGTTGCATACTCCACCCACCACCATGGTGGGGGGGAGCAGGATCTGTGTATTCTGAGTCATGTGTGACCCCTGGCAGATGTCCCTGTCTGTTGGAAGCTGTACTGACAGTGCCTGTGTGCATTTGCCCACTGGCTGCTACTGGTTTACACATATAGGCCTGCAGGTACTCTTGCGGGAGTCCCCTGCTCTGGCTGGCTGAGCTGGTGTGCCAGGTGGAAGGGAGGAAAGGGGTGCTTTCTTTTGCTTTTGCGATCCTAGGTGCTCCTGCTCTGCACTTGCTATCTGCCCACCTTGGCTGCTTGGCTTGGTGTGGATCCCTCTGTTATTGCTTAGCTGCCTCGGTGTGGAGCATTCCCACGGGGTGGGAAGCAACTCTGAGAGTGAAGGTGTTCCTGCAGAGGGCTGCCCTTTCACCCCCCCCCCCCTCAGATTTGCACACTGGCTGCTGCATGAGGTCTCGTGCCCTAGATTGCCACCACTCAGGAGGGAGAGAAGATCCCCTTACCTCCTTCCATTGCCTCCCGAGGGTGGGAGGCTGTTGCAGCACCCTCACCTTCAGACATATGGCTGTGTGGGTCTCTCAGACATCTATTGTGTTATATGAATGTCCTCTGTTGGTTTATGAATGTCCATTTCATTCTATCTTAGGGGGAAGAGTCTAAAGGAAGAGCTCACTCCACCATGATGCTGACGTCACTCCCAATATGTGATTATTTTAAATAAAATTTGTTATTTCTGGCTGTATGGTTTCCCATCATTATTAACTAAAGGTTTTCCTATATGGCATGCAATTCTTTTTTCTCAGGCTTTCAAGGAAAACATGCCATTTCAACAGTAGAGACATATGAGGCACAATTATATCTCAAAATATTATCTAGTTGTTCTGTTTGTACATTGAAAGCCATTGTCCTCAACTCCATCCCACACTGAAGGAGAAACAAAGATTCAAACACTCTGCCAAACCAAATGCTAGCCAAAGGTTCTCTTCTCAGACACATTCTTTTAGGGGCAGTTTTTCATTCTTGGGATGCCAGATAAGAAGGGCATAGGGAAAGGAGAGCAGAAAGCAGAACTGAAAATGAAATGAGCTTTTGGAGGGAGGAATCTATGAGATGAGAACCATCTTTGCAAAGGACAGGAGAGCAGAATGGAAGAGATTCAGAGCACGAGCTGCCATAAAGCTGGGACCTCCTCCATCTGCAACCTCACCCTCATCTGACTGACCTGCAGATCTGTGGTCCTGCCCACCCTGAACAGAAGGTAGCAAGCTTGGATACCTAAGTGCAGAACGGGGCCTGAGGAAAGGACCTCTCCTTGACCACGGCGGAACTGAATTGGACAGTGGGGGAATTGTCCTATGAGCAGAGGCGATGCTAACCCCACTACCCCACTGTCCTTATTACAGGTGCTTAAATTAAGACCAATAACAATAAATTACTTTTTTGGAGGTAAGACAATCAAATTTATGCACAAAAACAAAGATTTTCCTCCATAGAAAATATTGAAGGGAACATGTGAAGGCCGTGAAGACATTTTCAAGAGAATTCCAGTTACTGTTTGAACAATAGTTATGTTATTGGCATAATAATTGTTCAACCTGCTGTGGTCACTATTTTGAGGGGATGACTCAGATAAGTTACAAATTCAAGTAGATTCAGTTATACTTCTCATCTTGAATGTTTTATAACTAAACGTCATAGCCTGAAATTTTGAATCTGAATGTAACACTTTTCAAGCAACATACTTGAGTTTTAACAAGGACTTTCTTGTGAAAGTTCTTAATCCAAAGAAGGGAAAGACACAATTAGAGGCAGTGTGGTAATGCAAAAAGGGCTCAGATTTGGAGGCAGGCTTGGCTCTGCTCTCAGTTGTGTGAATTTGGTAAAATTGATTCCACTTCCCTGTGTTTTAGTTTGTTCATGATTGAAATGGGAAAATTACTATCTATTTAGAACAGTTGTGATGAGGATTAAAGGTGATAGTGCAAAAACAGCATTCAGGTGCTTGGGTGCCTTGGGTATTAGTATGATCAGTAATGGAGCTTTTTAGACCTTCCTGCAGGCCAGCAGGGTGGATGCTTTGGGCAGATCGACTTTGATCCAGCTGGTAAAAGCCCTTCTAACCACGTTTTTGTCTCATCCTACAGCCATGTAGTTCTTAATTTGGATCTGTGATATGTTTGTAACTTTTTGACAAGGTGTAGTAGACTCTTGTGAAAGCACACTCTGTTAGATGGATTGGTTTATTTTATAAAGGGTAGTACATGTTTTATTTAAGACATCAAACTTGTCCACTCCATAATCACATAATTTCTTTTATAAACCAAGTGCATTGTGGGCATTTGGTGGAGAATACATGGAAGAGACACCTTCTAGGAAGGTGGATATATTTAAATTCCTGTCCCATTAGCACCACTTCCTAGCTCTATGACCTTGGGTACATCTTGTAACCTCTCTCAGCTTCAATTTCTTCAACAGGAAAATGGGGATGATAATTCTGTCCTGTAGTTTATTTCATGATTTATGTGAGAATAAAATGAAATAATTAAAATACACTTTAAAAATTATTAAGCACCATGCCAATTTAAAGCGTTATTGAGTTGAACCTAGATGAAATAAAACGTAAACTTTCAAATTTAGACAAAATTATTTTATTGTTAGCATCAGGATCCTTTAGGTCACAGGTGTAACAATTCTTCTTTTTAACATTCCTCTTGTCAATGGAGTCAATGGGACTTGTGCCTGTTTCTGAGCAGCAGCAGGTGGTAATCACGTGTCTGAGCATTGGGATGCCTGTGATCTGTCGGACTTTTGCTGCCTATTAGCTTTGTAACTTAAGGCAAACATCTTGCATGCTCTTTACCTGAGTCTCATCATCTCTGAAATGATGGCAGTTAGTATGTTTCCTTCTAGTTTTATAAATTCATGTGGGCTTTCCTTTAAACCACTGCCTTGTTCTCCCTGGACAGTTGAGAACTTCCCCTTTCACAAACATGAATCTAGTGTATGTTATTACACCTGGTCTGTGGCCTGCAGTGGGGGCCTTTAGAGGGAAGGAGGTATGCTTAAATATCAGTATTAAACTCTCAAGTCCAAAACTTAATATTCTGTGAGGAACAAATGCCAAAGAGTGGTGTTTATGGTTTGTTTCTAAGTGCATTTGACCTTGATTTTTTGTTATTGCATCAATGTATTCATCTTTCAAAGAAAGTGTCATTGTTTTCCCAGAAAGACTAATATATTTGCTTTGAAGTTCAGAAGAGCCACGTTTTTGCTATGTTTATTGTAAAATAGCTTAAAACTACTTCAGATGAAGAGATAATCGCCCATGTCAGACTCGTTCACATGGGCTGCCGTTTACCCGTCAGTAATACGCTTGGCGGGCAGTGTGCTCACAGAATGGTGTCTTTTAGACACACAGCCTTGATTTAATCTTTATCTTAATGAATAGTGATAAAAATGGTCAGGTTGGGTTAAAAATGTAACCCAAACAGTTTATTTACTTAGTCATCACATTTAAACTTCTGTTTTGGCAAGTAAGAGAAATAAAGTAACACTACTTACTTCACTGTTGAAAGTTGTTCAATTATTCAACTAATAATTATGATGATTGTTGATTAATTAGTCCTTTTGCTTTTCCTTTTCTTCCTTGTATTGTCAGCTTTTGAGTATTTATTTCTTATTATTTACCAGGTAATAAGAGAAATAACAGAAAAATAAATTTAGCTGTTTATATTATTTGCTTATCATCTTAGTGAAAGAATCACTTGTGGTTAAAATCAGAATTAAAAAAATTTTTTGTAGATTTTATTTGTGCTTTTAAAATTTCCAATAAAAAAAAATTCCAATTAAAAAACAGTGGTATGGGTGACTTTTTCTTTGTGTGTTTCTGTGTTTTCCAAATTTCCTGCAATGCAGCCATATTACTTTCCTGAGTAGAAAATGGTAAATTTTGCAGTGGTGTGCTGGAGTCAGCTTATACTGGCTCACACAGGCCAGTTGTTAAATTTTCAGGAATTTTGTGAGCCAGCTGTTAAGCATAGCTGTTTAAAACGATTAAATTACATAAACTTACAATTAAATAAATTATATTAAAAAAGGTAAGAAAAACAGTATTCTATTCACTTACTGAAATAATAAACCAAAACTTCATACTCTCCATTCTTCAAATATAATTGCAATCAGTAGTTTGAGGGTCTTTCTAAACTCTTTTCTGTGTGTTTGTCCACATGGTATTTACATATCTACAAGTATGGCTGATGTACATAGGATTATGCTATAGGTGTGCATTCCACAATTTGTGTTTTTAAACTTAATAATATGTCTTGGACATCTTCAGTACAAGAGCATCTTCTTTCTTTTTAATAGCTGCATATCGTTACACAGTACGGATGTATTATAGCTTATTTTTCCATTTCCTTCTTGATAGTTATTTAGGTTGTTTCTAATTTTTTCATATTATGAACAATCTGTCAATAAACATTCTATACATGCCCTTTCCAGCACAGGTGCATATGTGTAGGACATAGTTGGAAGCAAAATTGTTGAACTGAATAGTAAATGTGCTTTAAATGTTCAGATATTACCGAAGTACCTTCCAATGATGCTTACCAGTTAAATTCCTATCACCAATGTACAAGAATACAGTTTCCCTTTGCCCTCATCAAAGTTGATATTATCAGTCTTTTAAATTTTTCTAAATCTAATAGGCAAAAATCTAATTATTTTTTAAAGTTTGCATTGAACATCTTTTCACATTTTTATTGCTCATTTAAATTATTTTTCTGTAGTTTATATGATTTTCTTTATATGTTTTTGCTTACATTTTGTTTATACTATTTAAATCATTTTGTATTTAATCTTGCATATATTCCTGTATCAGTTGGCTTATTGTTTGCTTTTTTTAATTTGCAAAAGTTGCTTATAACTTCTGGATGTAATTTTTTCTATTCTATATGATGCAGATATTTTCCTCCAATCTGTTGCTTGATGTTGAAGTTTGTCATGTTATTTTTGTTGCTGTTCTTCAACTGTTTAAAATTTTTTATGTAGTTGAAGTCACCGACGTTTTTCTCTTTGCCTTCTATTTTTTGTACTTTGCACAAAGTCTTCCTTTTTCCATGAGTTTTTATTCTTTTGTTTGTATGAATAATCAAGTGTTTTACCCTATCAGACATCTTTTAAATAGCTGACTGGATCTCTGTCTCCACAGAGACCATGCAAGTTTCCCGTTAAAATTGAAAGAGTTTGTTACTCTGGCTTTAAAGATGGTGTGGCCACGGCTGATGTGGCTGTTGTAGCATGATGCTTTTTCAATGTGGTCATGATATGGGAAACATTAAATACCGTCTGGTACTTGGACCTCAAGCACAGGCTTGAGCAATTTGTGTAGGTCATTATACACGTTCTGTAGGTGCTCAGCAACCTGCTCTGATTTGTGAACTGAAGAGCTTACGTATCTGCATTTTTTCTCAGTTCAACTGTACTGATTTTAAAGGTCATACAATTCACAGGCAGAAAATGATTTTAATCATCATTGTTTAGTAGAATAATATAGGTGGAGAAATGAAAGATTTATTCATATAAACTTATTTTTCCTTTAGTTTTGTCAAAGCAACATGCTTCACAAGTCCTGGTTAGGAAACGCCGTGCAAATTCTATTCTTGAAGAAACCAAAAAGGGTAATCTTGAAAGAGAATGCATTGAAGAACTGTGCAATAAAGAAGAAGCCAGGGAGATCTTCGAAAATATCCCTGAAACGGTAAGAATTCATGAAAACTAGTAAGTTAGCATACCAAGACATACAGTTACAGATGGGACATTTCCAGCTTAAGTCTCTGTTCCCTTGTGTTCCTTTTTAAAGTTAGTGAAGGAGTCTATCACCTTCCACATGTGACCACTGAAGCCTTTCAGGAGGAAGTACCTTCAAAAGAAAGTGGGCTTGTTAGGAAGACACTCTCTCCAAAAGCAATGTGCTCTGACCAAAATACAATTCAATTATACCTAATTGTCAGAAAATGGTATTGACCTCAAGAGTTTATAATTACTTTCTTGCAACCAGAATTTGTTAGTATTGGGTGGAGGGGGAGACATCCCGAGTATAGTGTGTGCGTGTGCGCACATGTGTGTGTGATTGCATTGTTATCGCTATCCTTCCTTAAATCTCTCCTTTGGCGTTTTTAACCAGGCTTTAGAAAATAGACCCTCTAATCCAGAGCTTGGCACGTAATAGGCACTCAGTGAATGCTTACTGAAGAATTCTTTACAGTACTGTGTTCTCTCAGTATAAATTATTCCATAAACCCTTGGGGAGTTTCCAGAGCCCATTTCATATCATCCACAACCCCTGGGGTTAGAATTTATATCTTTCATGTAGAAATTTTTCCAAGTTAGTCTAGAAGAATCTAATCATAAAGACTCCTAAATATAATCCAGAAATAGAGGACCCCTAGACCTTTTGTATAATCCCCTAATTTTCCTAGAGAAGGATGTTCTGTAACATGTCCTGTGGATAGCAGGAGTATAAATAGTGCCTCTAAGAATTAGGGTGAGGATGACCTTGAGAATTCCAGTTTGATAACCTTCAGGTTACCTCAGATATTTTCCCTGAGGTGAACTGTGTAACCAAAAGGAGATGAGGGAGAAAACGTGCAAAGTACCTCCCTTATCTCCGCCGTGGCTCCCGGAATGTGAGACTAGTTGGGAGAGAGTGAGCAGGAACCATTTGTCTACTCAGAGAACTTGCCCAAGACAGTGAGACCTGTGTTCTCTGGGATGCTCTTTAATCCTTGTATCTCCACCTACTCTAATAGGTTCAAAGGGAATTTTTCCCAAGGTACCCAAAGATTTGTTTTTAATACTCTCTGGGATTGAATCAAAATGTTTCCCTCTTAGTTTTGTTGCTTTTTGTGCATAAACAATTGACAAGACAAAAATATTTTATTCCACACAATATATGAGTGTTCATTGTGTAGGAAACAAATACACATACACACACGCACACACAAAAAAAACACACACATTTCTTTTTATTATGAGAACTGAAAATATATCCCAAAGTAGAACAAAATAATGAACTCCAATATGCCTACCTCCCCTCAACAGTTATCAACAATCTGCCATTCTTGTTTTGCCTATTCTGTACCCCACCCACTCCAAATTTTTGCTTTGTTTTGTTGGAACATTTTAAGGCAAACCTGCATGCCCAAGACATCATATTACTGTATCACCCATAGCTACTTGAATATGTATTTCTAACACTGTACCCAAGTTCTTAGAGCTCAGCCTCAAAGTAGCAAATGAGGAGCGAGGCAGAAGGCATAGAGAGGAAGGAAAGAGTGGGAAAGAGAAACTCATTGATGTGCTTCCTTTCCTGCACTCATTCTGACAATGATGTTATTGACAGAAGAGACTGAGATGATAGGGAGAGTAAGGAAGAAATGGAAGACATGAAAAAGAAATTTGTTACTGCTTCTCACTTTCTGTCCTGACCCAGCCTCTCCCCGTCCACATCCCTAATACCCCAGTCCACATCTTCCATCTCTACCCCATTTCTTCCCTTCCCATTGTCTCTAACATATTCCTTTCACCATCACACCCTCTCCTTTTGAACACATTTGTTGTTGCTTACGCTCTTGGCTTTTGTTCTGTAGAAGACAACACCTCTGCCTGAATTACTTGGTGGGAGATCCCATCCTTATTAACTAGTAGATAGGTAGGTTTATGTGTGAGAGGAGGAAAGAGTGAGCACTTTAACTGTGTATTGGATGAAGTTATGTTCTGTACTTGAGTATGTTTTTGTGTAGAAACACTGGTTTCTCATGTGGTGTTCTTGTGCTAATAATGCTGCACATTAGATGTATTATGGCTTAAGAAGGCTTTTGTGAACTAGCCTGTGAACCTTATCATCAGAAATCATTTTTAACATTTTTCTCCTTTTGGTAAAGTACATTCCTTAGTCCAGATTACTGATTTGCAGGGAAACTTTTGGTACATAATCAATTTACAAGTAAGGTATTACATGTATGTAAGATACTAAAAGATAAATGTCCGCTTTAATTCATTTCAAATTATGTCATTGTTATTCAACATTGAATCTAGTTTGTGTAATCAGTATGACATGAAATTTATCAAATGGGTCTGTAATCATTATGGAAAAATTAAAGGATTTACCAAAAGGGGGCATATGTGATTACATTTAACATTTTCAATAGAACCTGTTTTCAGATTAAAAGCTTTTGAAACATGATTTAATTGATCAATATTGCTTTAAGCCTAAGCATCTTGTTGACTTAATGTTATTAGTTATCTACTTCTGGTATATTTTACTATAGAAAAATGCTATATTATAATTGAAAATGAAAGTTATATGTAATTTATTTGTATCTTTAATATAAAAACACATTTTAAAATTAAATTTTAACTCTATAGTGAAATTTAAGTTTGCTAAGATATATTTTTTATTTTCTTTCTTTCTAGGAATATTTTTATCCAAAATATTTAGGTAAGTTCAAAGGCTCTCAGTCATATAATCTCAGAAATGGAATGGAACTTAGATATGACCAAGTCTCACCCTCCACCTGTGTGCATTCCGTTCAAAACAAGTTCATGAGCCGCGGGCGGAAGATCACATTCTATATGCAGTTTTACTGTCCTTTTATTAAAAGCCATGTAGACAAATTTGGAATGGTTCTTTAATTACCATGTGGCATTTTGACTTTTGGTCTTTTATGTTCTTGTGCCTTTCTCATAAAGAGTCATTGGACTGATGCAAAGTTATATTTAGGTACTAGAACATTCTTTATAAGTATGTGAGTTTTCACGGGTAGTCTTTTAATGAGAGCAAGATCTCTGTACTGCCCAGAGCTTATGACATAAGTAATAATTATTTAAATGTTCTCTCTTTGCAACACCATTTCATCATTCTCTGCAATATCCTACCTAAGTTTTGCTTTTGGATACAGTTCTGGACTCTCAAGGAGTGAAATAGCATTTCTACACCCAGATAGATTAGATGATTTCAACTAAATGTCTATTAAAGATAAACTTCAGTTTGCCTTAAGCAAATATAGAAATATTTTATTAATTTTTCTTGGGAGAGTTGTCAGCATTTCCGGACAATAAAAGCGGAGCGTAATTTGTACACCTCCTTCTCTTGGGATGCTCTCTGGGTCCAGCCCGGAGAGATGTGCTCTCCCTCCCCTTTTAGGCTCAGAATAGTCCCATCTGTGCATGTTTTCACCCTACTCTCACCCTAGCCAACTTGAGGCTCCAATCAAGCAAGATTTACTTGAAGAAAAAAGTAGAAATGTACTCTGATATACATTAATAACTATGCAGCTTAAAATTGTTAATACAATTTTGCAAATGACTATTTATATTAAACCCTCATTTCTCTTGAAATTTCAGTATTTAATGATAGTTTAGGTTGTGACTTTTGTTTGTTCTTGTTTTGTGTCTGAGTACCCATGCTGAGACACCAGGGACCGTGTGTAGATAAGGGAATGTTTATCCCTTCCCCTCCTTCTGGGGAGCCTCACATTGAAATGATGGTATGTATTTATATTAGCCCTTCAGGACAGTTAACAAGACAGGAGCCCAACATTATTTGGGAAAAGACACTTTTAGAACAAAGTGCTGTTTTTCATAGCTCCTGAAGTGGTTACTCTTCTAGTTTTTGAGTGTCCACGAGGATGTGAATCTTATTTGTGTGGCACATCCTGAGCCAAGGAGACCAACTGTAATCTGCTGCGTCTCGTTTCACCCTCTCATCTGCCACAGGACGTCAGTTCAGTGATGTCTCTCTTTAGAACTCTGTGTTGTGACCCATTTCTGTTCTGTGGGCTGCTGGGTGTTTTCCAGTTGATTTACTATAATTTCTTTTTATCTCCAATCTAACATTTATCTCCTGAAAAGTCTTAGAATTATTTAACCTTTATGAGCCACAGTTTTTTCATTTGTCATGTGGGTAGTAACAAGTTACCTACCAAGTTTCTAACAAGAAATAAAATTCGGCGATGTTTCCATAGCTCTTATAAAATATTTCATGCTCATTCTCTTGGTTTTTCTTCCCTGACTTCTCCTTGATTCCCATTCTCTTTCTCTCCTTCCTTTTTCCAGCTTTGAATAACAGACTTAAACAATTTCATTTGAATTTGGAAAGAGGATACTATAAAAATTGTGTAGCAATATTATTTGTCTCTATATATGAAAATGCAACAAGATTTTCTAAAGCTTTAAGCTGCCGTATCTTAAAAGGAAAGTGGGATATTGATGTGCATCCATGAAAAACATCTCTTTTTTTTGTAAAGTTATACATGACTCACTTTATAAGCAAAAACTAAGGGTTTGCATTGTTAAAGTGGAGACAAGATACAATATCAAGATTATTTTAGGTAGGAGTTAGAATATTTTATAATAAAAATAGACTATTTGAATCTTAAAAATTATAAGGTGCATTAAAAAATATAATATTAATCCTTGTTTCCTAGGTCTATGTAATGAAGCTGTGTCTCTGCAGGCTTCATTACTCCAGAAGATATAGACCTTTGATCACAGAGTACATTTGGATAAAGATAAATATCATTTTAATACTACACTATGTGTTTTGGGGAAGTTACTTAGATAAGATGTTTTTCTTTTTCTCTTTTATCCCTCTCAACTTACTCTTTTCTGGCTCCACCCAACTTTCCTTCTTTTTTTATTTCTTTTTGGTGACAAAGATTGGCCCTGAGGAACTAACATCTGTTGCCAGTCTTCCTCTGTTTGCTTGAGGAAGATTGTTGCTGAGCTGACATCTGTGGCAATCTTCCTTTATTTTATGTTGGATGCCACCACAGCATGGCATGATGAGCGGTGCTAGGTCTGAGCCTGGGATCTGGGCCTGTGAACCCTGGACCACCAAAGCAGAGCACACGAACGTAACCACTACACCACCAGGCTAGTCCAGCCACCCAACTTTCTTTTCTCTTTGCCTATCTTATTTGGCAGCATGGTAGAAAAACCAAGTACTAAAAAATAAATAAATAAGACGTGGGTTCTAGGCCCAGAACTAAACATTTCTACTGTTTAGTTCTGTTAAGTTAGTATCAGGTTAAGCAAGTTATTTAATTTTTCAAGTTCTGTATTTAAATATACACTATAACTGTATTTTCTAACTTCAAGCTGTTGGGAATAACAAGTAAGTGTATTTATGTAGATAGACTTCTTACTGCATAAGACTTTCCTCAAAAGTAAAGTATTATTATTTAACTGACCTATATTGTGAAACAAAAAATACTTTTAATTACTTTTTATTTAAATTTTACATTTTAGTTTATTTATATATAGGCATATGCAATGAACTCCCCTATTGAAAACAGAAAAGAAATATTCTACATAAGTTAAACTTTTCTGTCTTTGATTTGTATATTCTGTAGTCCAGTGGCCCTAATTGGAAAAAAAAACCCCACAAACCTTTATAATCCTGCCACTGGTAAGCCTAACAGTAACTTCACTAATTACCACAGCTCCTGCATGGAGCTCCTTACAGCGAGGTGAGGACACCCAAGGAAGCAGACCACTAACTAACCCATACTTTCTGGACAATATTTAGATTTAGAGTTTCAGGAGTTCAGAAAGCACTTCAGTCTATCCACATGTCCCATATTCTGCATTGAAAACATGGAATTTGGACAGAAATACTTTGGATTTCATTATATAAATGTAATTTTTAAGTTGTGTTCTTTTCCTTAGAAAATAGAATAAATATCTCTATTATCTATATAAACCTTTAAAATATCATCTGATACATTGGATGATGCTATTAATGAGAGAGAAACTTCTTGGGAAGAATGCTAAATTCTGAGCCTAAGTATAAACTTTAGAAATAATTTTTAGTTTCTAGATCTTGCCAAATTGGTGAATTAGCACAGACTGCTGACTCCTTCTCTTGGAATCACCTCAAGAGAAATTATAGCATTCCAGGCACTAATAGTAACAAAATAAAATGAAAAACAAGAAATATGAGGAACTGTGGCAGATTGAAGGCTGGCCTGACCTGGTGCGTGTGGGGATTGAGGTGCTGACTGCTGAGGCAGCAGTAAGACGACAGACACGAGTATTTAAAAAATGATCTAAGCATTCAAATCAAGACTATTTTTTAAAAGTGTAATAGAGCAAACACTGAGTTATAAGAAATAAGGAAGTAACAAAAATAGCAATAGAAGTAAGTTAAATAGAAAACAAAAGAGAGGATTAACAAAAGCAAAATCTCAGTCTTTGAAAAGGTTGGTAGATTAGACTGGCCTCTGGCAATAATAATCAAGGAAAAAGAAAAAATGGAAAGAGGAAATGCCAAAATATAAAGTATAGGATAAAAAGGGGGAAATACTATAAACCCAACGTGGTTTGTATTTATAATCGTAAAATAAAGGTAATCATAAAATAAAATATAATCACAAAATATGACAAAAGATAATCATAAAATATTACAAACAGCTATACCATAATATGTTTGGAAATGATAAAATGGATACATTCTTAGAAAAATATAAAACATCTGTAATTTCAAGGGAGGAAATACAGAACTTGGGTATACAAATAAGTACTAAACAAGCCAAAACCTTGATTAAAGCCCGCTTCTCTGTATTTTCTCCCAAATCCAGACCCAGGTGCTTTACAGATGATCTCTTCCAAATTTAAAGAAATTGTTAAATTCTCTCTTTAAAGTTGTCATAGAAAATAGAAAAAGACTCTATGCTGTGAACTTATTATGAAAAAGTCTGATATAATCCTGATTCTAAAACCAAATGAGAACAACGCAAGGAAATAAAAACATAATTCCTTTTTATTTATGAAGTAATTTTAAATATAATGATATTCAGTCTAATCTAAAGTATATTAAAATAATATATTATGATAATGTAGGGCTTATTCCAGAAATTCAAGGATGGTTTAGCATCAGAAAATCTATCAGAGTAATTCTCCACATAAATAGCATATTGTTATCTTAGTTCATACAGAAAAAGAAGTTGATAAAGTCCAACATTTAATTGTGGTAAAAACGTTTGGCAAACTGATTATAAGAGAACTTTCTGAGCTTGGTAATGATTATATGTAGAATAATCAAATAATTTATCTTCCAAATTTTAACACTTTTGTCCAGTACTAATACTATACTAGATAAGTGCAAAGTAAAAAAGAATAAAATAGGACTGTCCTGGGAAAGTTGGCATGTATGGTTATGCTAATAATATGCACCCAACATGAGAGAATGAAAGAGGAAAAGGAAGGAAGGGAGGGAGGGAGGGAGGGAGAGATGGAGGGAGACAGAGAGGAAGGAGAAGGAAGGAGAAGGAAGAAAGGAGGGAAGAAAGGAAGGAAGAAAAATAAAACCTATAGTAAACATACTTAATGGATAAACTTTAGATACAGTCTCTTTATGATTGAGAACAAGAAGAGAAGCACTGGAGGTTACAGCCAATGCAATAAGGAAAGAAAAACAAGTAAGAATTGTGTAGGTCATGAGGCAAAATATGACTATCATTATCTGTAATTGATACGATGATCTACCTAGAAAAACTAGACTCCATAGACAAAGCATTAGAGCACATAAAAGCTTTTAGATGATTCTAAGACTATCCTATAAAAATCAGTGATAGTTCTTTGTACAAACAATATTTTAGTAGAAAATGAAAAGATAATACCATTAGTGATACCAAATCCCATAAAATATCTAAAATATCTTAAGACTACACAACATCTCTATAGAGAAAATTTTAAAACTCTAAGGATATAGAAGATGAACTGAAATCATGGAAAGATATTTCATGATCTTGAATTGAGTGATGGCATAAGGAGATCACTTCTCAAATTAATCTATATATTCAAAGCAATCCTGTTTAAAATTCCAGTTGGATTTTTTAAAAGGAATTCAGTAAGTTCACTTTAGTGTTTAAATCATGGAATAAAAGTCCACACATGCCTAAATAAACCTTAAAAAATGCAAAAGGAAGACACACCTCATCAAATATTAATGCTACAAAACTATAGAAAGAAATCCGTATGATATTGTCAAAAGAACATGTTGACTAGTGAACATAAAGAGTTTAGGGGTAGACTCATGTATATATGGAAACCTAATATTTGATAAAGATGACACCACAAATCACCGTGAATTGCTGAGGAGATGGAGTTAGGAGGACTGGCTAACTATAATCAGAAAAATAAATCTGGGTTTCTAACTACCACCCAACATAAAGATGAATTCTAGGTGGAATAAAGACCAAAATTTCAAGGTAAAACTATGAAATGAAAGAAAAAATATGGGAAAATATTTTTGTGATCAATGGCATGGAAAAAAACCTGCAAATGCACAAACCATAAGGCAAAATAATTGGTAAATTTGATTACAACAAAATTAAGAGCTTCTCTTAAAAGACAGACATAAAAATAAGGTTAAGAGACAGATAACAAAACGAGAGAGATTTATAAATGTTTGAATTTCTGCAAACCTACATGAACAATAAGTACCAATAGAAAAACAGTTAAAAATAATAAAGAAAATTTTCAGAGGAACAACCCCCCCAATTTTTTATGTGACATGAAGATATGCTCCATGTCACTAGAAATCAGAAAAACAATATATCACTTCATTACCTATTCTGGCAACAATTAGGAAGCCAAGACATAGAAATTCTTATGCTCTGCTGGTGGAAATGTGCCTCTGGAGAGACACTAAGTACATACCTATCTAATGATCCTACAGTTCTGGAAACCCCTGGATACCCATTCCAAAGAAATTTTTTTTTTTGTGAGGAAAATTGGCCCTGAGCTGACAATTGTTGGCAATCTTCCTCTTTTTGCTTGAGAAAGATTGGTCCTGAGCTAACATCTGTGCCAATCTTCCTGTATTTTGTATGTGTGACGCCACCACAGCATGGCTCGATGAGTGGTGTGTAGGTCTGTGCCCAGAATCCAAACCCACAAACCCCAGGCTGCTGATGCAGAGCATGTAAACTTAACCACTATGCCACCAGGCTGGCTCCCCGAAGAAATTCTTATGCATGCATTAACGAGACATGCATGAAGATATCCATGCAGTGCTGCTTGTAGGGGTGGGAAACTGGAGGCAATCTGAGTATCTCTCATGGGTAGAGAGGATTATAAAAATGGTAGTTGCATGCCATGGAGTAATGTTTAGCAGTTAGAAACAATAAATTATATGGAGCAGCATGGATGGATCATAAAAATACAGTACTGAATAAGAAATGTCAGAGAATGTGATACATAAAACACAACCATTTACAGATTTAAAAATTCATGAACACAAAATTATAAATACGTATTTCATAAGAACACATACAAATGAAAAAATATATATTAACCCATTCGAATGGTTGCCTAAGGGGTGAATGAGAGCGTACATGGAGATGAAAAGGAGCACATAGGGGCCAGCCACGTGGCCTAGCAGTTAAGTTTGGCAGCCTGGGTTTGGTTCTGGGGTGCGGACCTACACTACTCATCATGTTGTGGCAGTGATCCACATAGAAAATAGAGGAAGACTGGCACAAGATGCTAGCTCAGGGCAAATCTTCCTCAGCAAAAAAAAAGGAGTATATATATTTTAGAGCAGCAAGCAATGGGCTTTTCAAAGGCCAATAATGATAATGTACCATTAAAGAGGGAGTATGAATAGCTCAGCTTTCTGCTTTAGAATTGAAAACAAGCAAACGTTCAGACTTTTACGTAATGACCTCTTCTGTGATTTAAAGAAGAGGGATGTAGAGTAGTTTCTTGGAGAGAAGAAAACTTTACAGGACTCTGGCTCTGCTGTAATCCCAATACAACCTTTCTTTAGGTGACAATGGCTGTTTGAACTATTTTTCAAAATTGACAAATTAAGACAGCCAACACAGTCTTGGTGGTAAAAGGGAGTCCAATAGTTTGGTCCCTAATAAAATCAATGAGGAAAAAAAGTAAATAGAAGGTATTTGTAGGAACTGTCATAGCGTAGAACCAAGATTTCTTTCTAGGCTACTCTGTCCTGACCACTGGAACCTCTCCTGAAAGTGCCTTTTTCTTAGGCTTTCCTCCCTTATGGCCCTAATTTCTGTTTCTAATCCCATCTCTTCTGCTTCAGGCTACAAAAGCTAGGACAACCTGTCTCCAGGTCTCACCTGCCTACTCACTCTCTCCAACCCCCCCCCCCCCCAGTCCTGCTGTGCAATAAGAAAGAAGTGGGAAGCGAGGGCTCTGTACTGCACTGCTTTGGGGTGGCTATGCGACTGGCTCACCACACTGTAATCCTGGGTGCGGGTTTCCATTAGCACATGATCACGTCTATTCCTATAGACTTCTATAAAAGTTGCTTTATGGGTTAAATCTACTTTGCACTCTAGCCTGGGATCCTGATCACCATATGAAACATTTTACCTGGTACCTTCAACCTAAAGACTTTCAAGTTTTGGTTGTTATTCTTTGTCAAATTTGTCCAGAGGTGCAAAAGTAGGCTTTCTCACAGACGAGGATCCTAATGCAATATCCACAATAGAAAAAACTGATTTTGGGATTGGGTGATTCAGGAGGAGGGACAAATGAACACAGGGAAAGAATACTCAAGATGTAAAACTGCTTAGGTCTCATTTGGCCTCCAGAAAGACCATCATGATGTAAGGTCTTGTTTCTATGGGAAAATATTCTAACCCAGCATGGTAGGCTGAATAATGACCCCCCAAAGATGTTCATGTCCTAATCCTCAGAACCTATGAATGTTACCCTATATGACAAAAGGGATCTTGAGATGGGGACGTTATCCTGGATTATCTGGATGGGCTCAGTGTAATCATAATGTCCTTATGCGAGGAAGACAGGAGATCAGGGTTGGTAGTAGGACATGTGACAATGAAGCAGAAGTTGGGAGTGACGTGATGACGGGTCCATGAGCCAAGGAATGCAAGTGGCCTCCAGCAGCTGAAAAGGCAAAGAAACAGACTCTCCTTAAGTCTCCGGAAGGAGCCAGCCCTGCTGACACCTTAGTTTTAGACTTCTGATCCCTGTAGCTATAAGAGAATAAACTCGGGTTGTTTTAAGCCACCAAGATTGTGGTAATTTGTCACAGCACCAATAGGAAACCAATACACACACTGACTTCAAATGAGCCTTTGGATCCATCTGTGATAAACTGTGTTTTCCAAAGATGGCTGTAAAATGTACTCCACCTCACACACTCTTCTGCAATGTCATCTTGCCGCCCACATCACTATCTGGGGTCTATCCTTGCCACTCCTCCCGCTTGAAGCTGGGTGGACCCTGGGACTGCCTGATCAAAGGAATATGGTGGAAGTGACAAAACGCCTCCTAATTGGCCTGGCAGCTTCCACCTTCTTCCTCTTGGAAGCTAGCTGCCATGAAAGAAGCGCTGCTTTAGGACCAGCTAAGAGACATTCGGCACAGGGAGAAGCCCTGAAGCTTGACATGCCACGTGGAGAGAGAGGCCAGGGAGCCTGAGCTGTCAGACAGGTGAGCACAAGCTGTGTTGGAGGTGGCTCCTTCAGTGTGCGCAGCAGACACAAACAGCCCAAACAAACCCTCTCCAAATATTTGACCCACAGATTGTGAACAAAATAGAATGATTATTTTAAGCTACTAATTTTGGGAGTTGTTTGTTACTCAGGAAAAGATAACTAAATCCACCTTTTCAGTTAGATAGTGACTATCTGTACAATGAAGTAACATATAATATCTTCAGTGGCTATTAAGAAATGTTATATTGTTGGCACTAAATGACCCCTAGTTCCTTTAAGGCCATAAGTATTTTATCTCTACTACTTCAGCTGTTATTTCTGCCAGGTTGCTATATCTAGTTTCTTAGAGTTGTAGTGAGGAATAAAATGGGTCAGGGAAACCTGCTTTGTAATACTGAGGTATCATACAAATATCGTGTTAGCCTCGACACAACATTGGAAGGACTGGGAGTTGCCTACAGCAACCAGAAACGCTAGCTCATTCTACTGACTTAAGTGGAGACACTTTCCTAACCAGGCCCTGGTCTACAGATTTGAGGATAACTTCACATCTCTGCTGCAGAATTAAGAACACAGATTTATGTGACAATAAATTTCCCTGCTAATCCAAGATCTTTTTCACTTTTGGCTTTAAGATTCTTTTCCAAAGAGAGACTTCCACAGACTTGTTTTTGATGATTCTGTATTTCTTGTAATCTTGTGTGTAGATTTTTAGTTTTTCAAAAAGGTGAGTGGAAGTATTTAGGGCTCACGTTTTGAATGCTAAATCCTATAAATCCACAGGAGCAGAAAGAGTTCACTCTTTGGACATTTCTGTCTTGGATGACTTCAGATGAAGTTCCGTGTGTCTGCTCTAAGATCTCACGTGTTTGCATTCACAGGTTGTCTTGGTTCTTTCCGAGCTGGACTGTTCACGGCTGCACGTCAGTCGACAAACGCTTACCCTGACTTGCGGAGCTGTGTCAATGGTAAACACCCTACCATCTATTTAGAAAACAAAGCTAAACAAAAACCTGCAAGTACAGTACACTTGTAAATATGACTAATGTTTAAAAATCAATAAACAAGCCCTTGGAGGGTTGTATGCCCAGTAAGGAGGTGTTTTCAGAGTAAATGCTGCTGTTTTACTCAAAATGAATTTTCCACCCAACGTTTAAATAGAGCGTGTTCCTTGTTTACTTTAGGTCGCTGCCCTTAGCATGCTCTTCCCAGCAGCCTTATTTTGCCTGTTGCTGCACAATCCTGCAGTCTGACCACGTGCTGCAGTTGACTAATAGGTCGGAGTGGGGCCATCTTTACTCTTCTGGCATCAATAACATAATGTGGAAAATATTAGAATATCGTCAGTCTTCTCCCTCAGAAGTTCCAGTGACAGTTCTGGTAGATTGTTTGCCTCTAATTTACCAGTTTCCCAACTGAGAGTCAAAGAGAAAAAGATAAAATTTCAAGATGTGAATTGGGATGTTTTTACAGTGAATATTTTACATTCAGCATTGGCATTATCTAGATATTTATTTATTTGCATTTTCTCTAATTTAAAGTTGGTTATAATTACACAAGTAAAACACATATATTTAATTCATACTTTATTTTTTTCCTGTTTTAAAAAAATTTTTATTGAGTTCGTAATAGTTTACATCATTGTGAAATTTCAGCTGTACATTTTTTCTTGTCCATCACCATATAACACTTTATCTTTTTCAATTTACCAAAGGATAGGAAAATAATTTGAAAACTATTTTCTGATGTCTTTCTATCATTTTAACTAATACCTAGTTTATTGCTACTTTTCAAAAAACTTATGGGGTCATTTTTTGAAAAATTCAGTGATTAGGTTTCAGTTAGGTTTTTAAAAACATTTTTCTTGCAAGTAACAGAAATTCCCACTGGCTAACTGACAAGGGGGACTGGCCTGGAAGGATGGAACGAACTTGTAGTTCGATGAAGCCTTGAGCAGCAGGTGTGGAAATGTGCAGGCAGCGATGGGCCACAGTGTCTATTGAGGGCAGAGACTGCAAATGAGTAAGGAAACAAATGGGCCTGTCATTTAAGATGGTGATAAGTTGCTGTGACACTTTTTGAAGAAGTTGTCCCTCCGTGAGGGACCATAGTACTCTGCTACCTGTTGTCCAATGTCTCAAACCATTGTTTCATGTATTTTGACTAGAGTTGTATTTATTTAAAGCAGGAGGATATGTCTGGTCCCCGTTTCTCCATCTTAGCCCAAATTGGAAGTCTCAAATTCTTTCTGCTATTGATACTGAGAATAGTTTTATTTGTTCTGAATATCTTGTGGATTTATCTTAAGGATAAAATAAGGTAGTATATATGAAAAATACCTAAATTACAGCTTTAAAATACTGTATATATTTGCAAATATAAAAGTTTCCTTTTGCAAAATAATTATAAAATTTTGTCTAATGGACTCACTTTTTTATGAAAAAGTATTATTTGAAGGAAAGATTTATAATTTTTCCATTGATTATAGGCTTTGTGCACAGGATTTCTATTAAAGGGCATATAATTCTGCTTACCATAGCATGTGGCAGAAATTAAATGATGTCTGTTTCCTTCAGCCATTCCAGACCAGTGTAATCCTCTGCCGTGCAAGGAGGATGGATATATGAGCTGCAAAGACGGCCAAGCCACATTCACGTGCGTGTGTAAATCAGGTTGGCAAGGAGAGATGTGTGAATCTGGTATGTATAGTAAACCGACCCAGCTCATCCGGATTGGCCTCCTGGAAAGTTCCTGAAGACTTCATTACTTTAGAAATAATTTATTTCCCCCTTTTTAGATGTAAATGAGTGCAAAGATCCCTTGAATGTAAATGGAGGTTGCAGCCAGATTTGTAATAATACTCCTGGAAGTTACTACTGTTCCTGTAAAGGTGGTTTCGTTATGCTTTCAAATGAAAAGGACTGCAAAGGTAAGAGCAAGAAGGTACAATGAAGAGGTGTTTCCCGAGTGAGAGCTAAATCCAGTTAGAGGAATTTCTCCAGGAAATTCTTGGAAAACTCTCTGGTTATAAGTCCTTATAATAAATACACATTATTATCTGCCTTGAAGCCTCATGTTACTATTGGACTGCCTTTTGGTTTATTGTTTCTAGGGCTTTTTGTTATGTATAGAGCATTTTGTTTTTTCTTACTGTGTGTGTATGTGTGCGTGTGCACATGTGCATTTTGTAAAGAATTTCATCAGATCCCTGCATACTACAATCTCTGAAAAATCATTGTTTTTGCTTTTCTTCAGATACCACAATATTATTTCCTTTATTAAAATAAGATAAACAGCTATACAAAGAAATCCACCAGAATCCTTAGTATTTTATATTTCCTTGTCCTAAACACCTTTATAATTTCCAATATAAACCTTTCATCTTGCAGCTCATTTCCCGTTGTGCTTTTGGGAAAGATGATCTGGTTTTCTTTCTCTTTATACATTTAAGATCACATCATTGGTCATAATTCTTTTTTTTTATTTCAAACTTAAATAATCCCTGTCAGTTTAACTTTTTAACACGTCATTTTACTAGTGTATTTCTTTTGTTTTTCTTTATGCTTCTCTTCCCCCCAGTTTTGACTGTTTTTCTCTCTGCATGTCTTTTCCATTAGACTGGTGTAGCTGCCGTAGCTAAATCTCCAAATCTAAGTGTAGGTGTGTGGATGCCTAAAAACGAGATTTTCCAGCCTGGAGTTAAA
The DNA here is from genome assembly GCF_021613505.1 of Equus quagga. NCBI lineage: Eukaryota > Metazoa > Chordata > Mammalia > Perissodactyla > Equidae > Equus > Equus quagga. Next base: position 33,932 of record NC_060270.1, on the reverse strand, counting down.
TTTTGCTTTTGGAAACTGGGAGCAAATTTTTCTTTCTTCTTTTCTTCCTTCCTTCTTCCCTCTCCTCCTCCCTCTCTTTTTCTTTCTTCTTCCTACTCCTCCTCTTCTTCGTCTTCTTGCAGCAAGGTAAAGAAATTTAGTAAGTTAAATTGCAAAATTTTTCTTGTTAAACTCTTTTCATATCTGCTTTGTTAAATCCCCAAATTGAATTATATGCAAGGAATGGTCTGTTTCTCACTGCACTGTAGAGTTTGGTATGGTATGGTTTACTACAATATTATTTAAAGTACAGTGAATGACTCTAACGTGAACTACCTTAGCAATTTTTTCTAAACAGTTTGTGACCGTATCTCTTTCTTGTCTGCCTATTTGAAGGTCTATTTGAGGTTGGAAATTTAGAATAACAATATCATTAGAACACCATTACAGAAAACCATCATAATGCACGATACCAAATGCATTCCTTAAGTAAATAATCCCATTCATACGTTTACATTTAAATACTTGGATAGTCCTTCTAAAGAATTTGTGACTTACGTTTTTGGTTAAAAGGTATTTAATCCTTATCCATTGAGTTAATACACATATGTAAATAATTACAAAAAGTTTTCTTATACATAAGAATGTCCCTGATGCCCAGAACGTATGTTCTCGTATGCTTCATTTACAGAGTCTCTTATCCATGATACCTAAGTGATAGAGTACAGAATTATTAGAAGACTATGTATACAACTATTACAATAGGGCCTTTGCCAAGATGTGGATATTCTTGGGATCCAGTTGCCAGTAAATGTCTACAAATGCAAGAATAAAACTTCTCATTAGATGTTGGATGTCAGTGTAGAGTCATAACATCAATATGCTGGAACCTGAGCTCATATGATTTAAATAAGTCTTGCAATATGCCTCAAACCAAATACTTTCACTTTCTTTTAAAAATATTGATTTTATAGCTCTTTTTTAAAAAATAACTGTTTTATTTTGCAGCAATTGTAGATTACATGCAGTTGTAAGAAATAATAATAAGAGATCCTGTGTGTCCTTTTCCCACTTTCCCCCAGTAGTAACATTTTACAACACAATAGTGTATTATCATACCCACGATATTGACATTGATATGGTCAAGATACAGAAAAATTCCTTTACCATAGAGATTGATTCTATTATTTTTGTGCATGTTATTTTAAATAATGTTTCAATTTTTGGCTGTTAGTTTGTGGAAAAATTAAACTCTCATCTATTTAGTGGAGAAAATATATTTTCCATTCCGAGCTTGTCTTTCTCCAGAGAGGACAGAGGGGAAAAGTTCACTAATAGTTACGTCTCCATTGAACTATTTCTGTCACTTATTTTGTTTTTCTCACAGGTGCTTATCTGGTAAGTAGTTACAATCAACACTTTGTCTCCTACTCTGTTATGGAACATAATAAACACTTCTGAAATTTCTGGAACATTAATTTAGCACTAAAGTTTATATTCACTGCATCTTTATAAATACTTTGAGACCTTCTCAGTCTCGTTTTAAATTTGAATTACTATTGAATACTTCAGGCAACAATAACAGTATGCAGATTTAGCTATTATCTATTTCCAAAGGGAAAATGTAAGACTGACGAGCCACCTCATTTTTAAATTCGTATTTGTGATAATACAGAGTGAATATATGCTTAAGACTGTATTTCAGAAACATGTATTTAGGATTACATATTAAGAATATGGTAACTCTCTTCTCCTATTTATTTTCATACTGTAACCTGATAGATAAAAACGTAACTAAACCCCTCTCCTTCTTTTATGCAATTACAAAGGAACATGGCAAACATCAGTCAAATTCCCTATGCATTTGGATCAAGAAATCATATTTAGTGAACTAAAATATGATGATAGATTTAATACTTTGTTATTGTCAGGCCACTCTGTTGTCTCATTGCATATGTTAAACTAGGTCCAGGAACCCTACGTCAAGGGTTCTTTGGGTGCACCTTCTGGTATGGGAAAAATGGTTTTTAATATATTAGTTTCATTTACAGATGTGGATGAATGCACTACACAGCCAAGCATTTGTGGCACAGCTGTGTGCAAGAATGTCCCAGGAGACTATGAATGTGAATGCGCCGAAGGCTACAGCTACAATCCCAGCTCAAAGTCTTGTGAAGGTAGAGTTGTGGTGGTACCGTTGTTGATGCTGGAGAGGGTAGGTTTGAACCCTGATTTGGTATTAGAAGCATTGGTTCTGTTTGACATCGACGATCAGGTTTTCTAAGATGGTACAATTCATGATATAGTTTGGTGACTGGGTCATCGTTGGCTTCCCTCCAGAGAATGAGTATGTGAGGCACATGGTCTTTAGGTTTATGTTATACCCTCCTTAGATTGGCCCTCCAAGCTATACATGAATTGGAGATGACCCGTGTATGTTAAAAGCAAAGTAAACACATTTTCATATCATTTAAACAATATTCAAAGATAAAAAGAATTTCAAGATAGAAGGAGAAACACACATACAGAAACACAAGTACACAAAGAAAGACAAGCTTAAAAATCACGTGGAGGTTACAAGGACAGTTACATGTCTTAGGTTTCATGCCAAGCTTTTCAGTGATTTTTTGTGCATATGTCAGTATGTCATTTATTGTAAAATAGGAAATGACACCGTTCTGTTATAATTAAATATGCATAAAAGTCTCATCATAACCAAATGATAACTGAGCTCTAGAAATCTGAGACATTCTGATCAGTAGCAGAGGCCAAGGCCGGGGGCTGGGGTGCCCTTGACGTGTGGTTACCTCGTTTGGCTGCGGTGGTGCTGCCATGTGCTCGGGGAGCTTGGACGGACTAGGAGATTTTTTTATAATCATGAATATAGACAAATTATTTCACATCTTCCTTTAAATTTTTAAAAATTTCAAAGTGAATTTAATACCATGACTAAAACTAATCAAATCAGCAGTAATTTCTCTATTGTGGCAAAATATTTCTAAGATATAATGTGCCCATTTAGCCATTTTTCAAATTATTTTATTGAAGTAATATTGGCTTATAACACTATAAATTTCAGGTGTACATTATTATATTTCAGTTTCTGTATAGACTGCATTGTGTTAACCACCAATAGTCTAATTTTTCTCCATCACCATACATAAGTGCCCCTTTGTCCCTTTCCCCCTCCCCCCACCTGCTTCTCTTCTGGTAACCACCAATCTGTTCTCCTTATCTATGTGTTTGTTTATCTTCCACACATGAGTGAAATCATACAGTGTTTGTCTTTCTTTGGCTTATTTCGCTTAGCATAATACCCTCAAGGTCTGTCCATGTTGTTGCAAATGGTTTGATTTTTGTCTCTTTTTATGGCTGAGTAGTATTCCATTGTATATATATACACCACACTTTCTTTATCCAATCATTGGTGAATGGGCACTTGGGTTGCTTCCATGTCTTGGTTGTTGTGAATAGTGCTGCAATGAACATAGGGTGCATAAGTCTCTTTGAATTGTTGATTTCATGTTCTTTGGATAAGTAGTGGAATAGCTGAGTCATATAGTATTTCCATTTCTAATTTTTTGAGAACTCTCCATACTATTTTCCATAGTGGCTGCACCAGTTTGCATTCCCACCAGCAGTGTATGAGGGTTCCTTTTTCTCCACATCCTCTCTAACATTTGTTGTTTTTGTCTTGGTAATTACAGCCATTCTGACAGGTGTAAGGTGATATCTCATTGTCGTTTTGATTTTCATTTTCCTAATGATTAGTGATGTTGAACATCTTTTCATGTGCCTATTGGCCATCTGTATATCTTCCTTGGAAAAATGTCTGTTCATATCCTCTGCCCATTTTTTATTCAGGTTGTTCACTTTTTTGTTATTGAGGTGTGTGAGTTCTTTATGTATTTTGGAATTTAACCCCTTGTCAGGTATGTGATTTGCAAATATTTTCTTCCAGTTGGTGGGTTGTCTTTTCATTTTGTTGATGGTTTCCTTTGCTTTGCAGAAGCTCTTCAGTCTGATGTAGTCCCATTTGTATATTTTGTCTTTTGTTTCCCTTGCCTGAGTAGAAAAGACACTACTAAAATGGATGTTAGAGAGTGTACTATATATATCTTCTTCTGGGAGTTGTATGGTTTCAGGTCTTACATTCAAGTCTTTAATCTATTTTGAGTTGATTGTTGTGCATGGTGTAAGGTAATGGTCTACTTTCATTCTTTTGCATCTGTCTAATTTCCCCAACACCATTTATTGAAGAGGCTCTCCTTTCTCCATTGTATGTTCTTGGCTCTTTTGTTGAAAATTTGCTCTCCGTAGATTTGTGGTTTTATTTCTGGGCTTTCAATTCTGTTCTATTGATCTATGTATCTGTTTTTGTGCCAGTACTGTGCTGTTTTGATTACTATAGCTTTGTAGTGTATTTTCGCTTCAGGGAGTGTGGTACTTCCAGCTTTGTTCTTTTTTCTCAGGATTGTTTTGGCCAGTCAGAGTCTTCTGTTGCCTCTATACATTTTAGGATTCTTTGTTCTATTTCCGTGAAGAATGTCATTGGGATTCTGATTGGGATTGCATTGAATCTGTAGATTGCTTTAGGCAATATGGACATATGGAAATGATTTTTAGATGTACAATTTAGTGGCATTAATTACATTCACAGTTATGCAGCCATTATCACTATCTGTTCTGAAACTTTTTCATCACCCCAAACAGAACTCTGTAACCATGAAGCAGTAAATTCCTCCTCCTCCCTCCCCTAATCCTGGTAACCTCTAATCTGCTTTCTGTCTCTATAAGTTTGCCTAAATCAATAATAATTTTAGAACAGGTTTTTTTTTTCAACTATCTATACTCCTCTTGAGACTTTGATGTCTTACCTCCTTGTGCACTCACCAAAAGATATCCCCCTACACACCATTTCTACTCTTCTGCTACTCTAGATGGAAATTATTGTGGTAATTTGCAGATTTATCATTAGCCAACTTCATAATCCTTATTGTAGTTTTATTCAATGAATGCCAGATTTTTAAGAAAAAATTTATATATGGCATTTATCTAATATTTTACTACTCTAATCATATATCATTTGATTTTAATGGCATTAAGAGATCACTGATTTTGGGGTTTTATTTTAAGGCACTTTGTAGGGGAACTTACACTGTAATAGCATTTATGAACTTGGGAATTTTCAAAGGTCATGGTGTGCATTCATCAAAAAAGTCAAGGATCTTACGTAACTCTGGAGTGGACTTTAGCTGAAGTATATTAATACAACTTTTCAAGAATGATTTTCTCAAAATATGAACCCAGGACAGGAACCACATAGAAGATTTCACAATATGGGAGGTAATAGCATAGTGAGGTTTTTTAAAAAAAAAATAATAAAAAATGAGGATATTTATTGCCACCAATAATCATTGCATTGTGAAAAGTCAAATGTTATTGCTATTGTCATTTATTCCAAATTACATTAACCTTCAGTTAAAAGGGATCTTTTCTTCCCTTTATCTCCCTATCTCCCCTCCCCTCCACTCCCCTTCCATTTCTTTTCCTTTTTTTCCTCAAAACAAAGAATTGAGAGGTAGTGTCATTGGAATTCATATAATCAGAATGACAGTTAACTTGAGACTCTCAGTCTTTTTTTCTTAAAAATGAGAAAATTAGTATAATTGTTATAGTTTTATTAATTATGAATTACTGAGAGTTACACATTAAATTTGTTGTTTTGAGTATGTAAATAAATATAAATTACACTTGTAACTCATTTAAATTTCTGTGCCAAGTGTATAAATGTGGTTTGATGTCACAAGGGTTTCTTTGAGGATTTATCATTGATTATGTCGTACTAAAATCAGAATACTCCTTCTTCTATTGGATTGAACATTTAGGAGATATTAAAATTTATGTTCTCTTTTATCATAGATGTGGATGAATGCTCTGAGAACATGTGTGCTCAACTTTGTGTCAATTACCCTGGGGGTTACTACTGTTATTGTGATGGCAAGAAAGGATTCAAACTTGCCCAAGATCAGAAGAGTTGTGAGGTAACATCTCGTGATGCTAAACTTCCCACCTCTTTTTAAAACGAGAGATTCAGGTACTTATTCAGGTACTTATATAGCGGAGGTAAGTCAGGAAAATGCACATGCTCTGTAATAACTGTTATAGTTCCAAGCAGGCTGTGAGTTACAATCTTTTTACTAATTTTGGTCATGTAAGTGGTAAACATTGGGGGTAAGTCATGAGCGAGTGAAAACAGGGCCACTGCAGGGTCACAGCTCAGAGATGCTCATCTGTGCAGCCTGCACAGTTACAAAATGCAAAGTGTGTGTTTACTTAAGACACTGAGAAACCCTGAGATTCATGCTCCTCTTGGTGAGAAAAAATCTTGCATAGAAGCGTTTTCAAGCATCGATGTTTCTTCATCGCGCTGACGGTTTGGTCGCGCCTGAGCGCACTAGCCCTCGCGACGGTGCTCAGGGAATTCCGCGGCAGCAGCTTCCCCGGAGTAGGGTTTAGTGGGTTTAAGTTTATCAAAATTCAGAAAGGACGATTTTGTTAATCTGTGTCTCTCAAATTTGCTTGTAGTCACTTGGATTTAATTCATAATTGACCCAGAAATTAAATGTTGGGGGTAGGTTCTAGTTTCTCCTCCATTGAAGTAAATAGGTCAACATCTGAAGCTCTTTTTTTCCTAAATAAGAATTACATGTTAGTGATCCTTAGCCCAATTCTTGCATCTCTGTTACTTTTTACATGTGAAAGTGAAATTTCATGTGATTGAGGCAGACAGTAAAAAAACCAAACCAAAACAAAAAGCCCTAAAGAATTATTTAACCATGTGTCTACACATATGTCTACATCTGTTACCAAGACAAAGCTGCATGTGTCCAAAAAATGTGCATTTGCTGTTATGTCACCTCCTTGGTCGAGAAGGTCGGGTGAGCTGGCTGGCATATGCAGTGACTTTGAGAGTGCTGACCTGAAATGCTATGCTGTGTGGATGACTATTTTGTAATTTAGTCTCTTATAATTTCAGATTTGTTGTAGTTACACATCACCATATACCTTGGAATAGATTTGTTGAAGTTCTAAGAGGAAAATCTTATTTCTGGACCTAGATTTCCCCTAGAATACCCCTATATGTAGGCCCAAGAACTTTTCCCTAAAAAGCCTTCCATTTTAAAGTTTGTTTCTACTCTTAGGAATAAAAAACCTTGATATCGGATTTAATGACTCTAAATCACTTTTTTGTAAATTTCTTGGAGATTAAGATATCTTAATTTATATTTAAACCATTCGGGTTTTCCAGCATACCTTTACTATCTAGATAGCACATTTTTGCTCATAACATTTTTATTAATAGATAAATGAGTAAATGAATGAGGTGCTATTTACTGGTACATTAATTCTTCCACCAATTTCTGACTCCAAATAAAGATAATTTTCAGATATAATTCATGGAACACATCGTAACTGCAGTTAATTAAGGGATACATGTTGTTATGGGAGGGAAAAGGTTGTGTTTTGGACTGAGATTTGCAAAGGAAAGACTAAAGACAAAAATCTAAAGCCGCACACATTGAACAAGACTTTAAAACACACGTATTCTTGGAGGTTGTACGGAGGGTCTAGAAAAGGAAGTAAAAGATAGTGGTGTTCCTCATTTATCTCAGTGGAGACGGAGGGTACATTTGACAGGAGCATAGGAGCCAGAGAAAGGGTGTGGAGCCCACACACGCCGAGCAGTAACTGTGTGTTTTGTTTGTTTCCTTTTCTCCAGGCTGTTCCAGTCTGCCTTCCCCTGAACCTTGACAAGAATTATGAATTACTGTACTTGGCAGAGCAGTTTGTAGGGGTTGTTTTATATTTAAAATTTCGTTTGCCAGATATAACCAGGTGAGGTACTAATGTCAATAATAATTTCTAGAGGTAAGCAGGTCAGGACAGAAGAAAAGAAGTGACTGGAAGGGTTTGAAATGTATGGAATTGCGTTATCAATCAGATGATTTGTGGAATCCTAAAGTTCATTTTCCCTTTCACACATGTAATTTTCATGCTTGAACCATTTTGGGTCATTCTAGGCCGACCTTCTCCAATGATCATTTTACCTTAATCCACCATTTTTCCTTTTCTAGTGAATACGTATTTACTAAGAAACTGGGAAAGTAGATTTAATGTATTGGTGAAATTTTCATTCTTCTTTATACATGTTATAAAAACTAAGTAACGAGAAAATACTCAAAGTATTGTTTTTAACATATAGCTATGTTCATAATTATTAAGGAAATTTCATGGGCTTGCTTAAATGGTATTTAAAGGAATGCGTCACATGATTTCAGAGACTCTGAGCCCTGTGTCCGCTGCTCCTGCAGTTAGCTTGACTTTAGCGAGGGAGCACTTGCTTGTGTTTTTGAGTCGTGATTCTACTGTAATTATCAAATTTTCTCAGAGCTATATATTATTGGAACTAGAATAAAGAAATTGGAATTTTGTTGGAATAATGAAAAGGAAACATATTTGAGACTGATTACAGAGTCCAAATTTTAAAATATCTTAATTAGATAAGCATGCATATTTAGAACTTAATTCATTAGATATATGAGTGATTATTCATTAAATAATTCAACTAAGTTCATAGAAATATTATGGAACACTGAAATTTATTCTAAGATTCATGGATGTAATTGTGCTCCTTCAACACTCACATTTCCCTAAGACCTGGTTTTTGCCTTTAACATCTCAGAGCAAATAATATTTTCTAATGATAGAGGTTGAAGACAGCCCTTCCTTGCTATGAGAATAATGAGAATGAGAGAGAAAAAAGTTAGTTATTGCATGTCTTCAGGCACTTTCAGGGGTATTCATTTCCCACTGACAATTCACAGTAGTTTGGACTCCAACATTGGATCAAATTGGCCAAATAATTATTTTTTCCAGTATTTATGTATTTGTTTATTATTTATGTCAGTTAAACTTTTTATTGAAGTATAATATATATACAGAAATGTACTTGTATCTTAAATGTACGGCTTGATGAATTTTTATAAACTGCCACCTGTGTAACCAACACAAAGAACAGCTAAAGCTTTTTTGTTTTTTCTCTTTTTCTGCAAATTCCTTCAGCTTTGTTTCCCACAATCGAATACTTACCATACTTAAAAGTTAACAAATACACTCTTTTTTTTGTGCTACAATACTTCTGAAAAAGAATGAATTGTTCCCCAATGTAGTGAATCAGTATGCTGATGTATTCCAGATAAAAAATATATGGAGCACAACTCTTTGAATTACTGGTTTAGCATGATTTTACAAAGAGAAGGAAATTATGTCCGTAACAGCATCAACTTCTGGAAGATCCTGAGCAGACACTAATTTGGGTTTTGGCAAGATAATGCGCGCTTCACGTCAGCAAGATGTGATGGTCATGAAAGAGAACGGAAGTCCCTATTCCAAGCAAAGTGTCTTTTTAAAAATATAATCTGAGTTCAGTAAATTCCTACTACATTGATGTCTGTCCAACCTGCATTTACCCCTTTACAAGATTTCCTTGGAAATCTAAAAACTAAGAAGTTTATTCTATCACGTTTCCTTTGTTCCACTGGAGGTGGATCTCTGCCTCTTGCAGATGGTGCCTCTGTTACTGTGACTATTAGATGTGGAGATAAGAGCGTGGGATTCTTTCTTGCCTTATTTAGCAATTATCTGAAGTCCTGCATTTTTAACTTAAAATACCTTTACCTCAACTTAGATGACTGACAGTTACACAACTATTTTTCCTCTTCCCTGTTTGTTTTTTCAGTCATTTTGATTTGCTGGTCCTTTGAAAACTTTAATGCTGATTCTCAATGAAGTGTCCTAAGGACTCTGAATCAACACATATTTTTTAATCCAGCACTTGTAAGATTTTTCCTCCTCTATAATAGCTCTGTATGTGTCTCGAGTCTTAATAGCAATAGGCGTTGCCAGAGCTCAGCCACCCCCAAACACGTGGCTCACTGCATCTGTAAACTGTCCTCCCATGTGCTCTGCTAGAGTGATTTATGCAACTAGAGTTCTGCAGAGCTTTTGAAATCAAGCTGACAGATACAGTTTAAAGTTTTTGACTTTACCTTCCTTACAACACATGAAAGTGTAATTATGTCTGCAGTCATCCAGATGCCATCTTGTATGCCTCTGTGAGTGATTCCTTCCTGATATGTAAGAAATCATAGGGAAAATATACTTTTTGACGGATAAACCAATCATGAAATTGTAACATTTTTTTACTAATCACTTATGGATACTGAAAAAAAAAGAACCTTAATGTCAGATTATATTCAATATGCCTAATATTTGTACATGTGTATTAATTCCAGTGTTTGAAAGAGTGCCTTCAAAACAAATGCCAAAAAAAAGATGAAAAATTACCAAAGTGTCTGTTCACTGGGAAAAAAAGACTCCAAGAATAAGCAAAACAGTATAATAACTTGATTTTAAACACACATGGAGCCAGAGATAATACATGAGCAGTCTAATTCTGCCTTTCTCTTTTATTAATTCCAGGGAAAGAAATGAATAGTAGACTCTTTCAACATATTGCTGTTTGTCAGCACAAGGAAAAAGATTAATGCATGGAGCCTTCCCTGTTTCTCATTGTTAAGGCTGTCTCTTTGCCCCTTGTTTAGATTTTCAGCTGAATTTGATTTCCGAACCTATGATTCAGAAGGTGTTATCCTGTATGCAGAATCTCTCGATCACTCATCTTGGTTCCTGATTGCACTTCGTGATGGAAAGATTGAAATTCAGTTTAAGAATGAACATACAACCCAAATCACAACGGGAGGCAAAGTTATTAATAATGGTCTATGGAATATGGTATGTTTTGCAGATTTCGGGAATAATCTTCCCAATTTGACGCAGTTTGTATAAAATCACTAATAATTACTTTTATAGTGATACTAAACTAAAATGGGGTTGAGTTTATCTGATGTTGTGTGTAGTGTATTCTGCGTGCTGTAAATCCCTGAAACGGCCTGAGAAATGGTAACTCTCTTGATATATTTAGGATTTCCTGTAACTAAAGTTTTTCAGGAACTGCCGTCTTTAACTTTTGCCTTTTTTAGTGGCTGTCATTGGTGCCTCTCTTCTAGGTCAGAGATTATTAGCAGGCATAACAGTTTATGCAAAGACTCCACTGATCAAAGACTATGCTGGATACCCACAAATATTTTTTAAACAAAAGAGAATACACATAGTAACAAAATCAAAAAGTTAATTCAAGGTCGGCCTGGTGGTGTAGTGGTTAGATTCGTGTGCTCTGCTTCAGTGGCCTGGGGCTTGTGGGTTCCGATGCCCAGCGCGGACCTATCCACTGCTCATGAAGTCACGCTGTGGCAGTGTCGCACATGCAAAATAGAGGAAGACTGGCACAGATGTTAGCTCAGCGACAATCTTCCTCAAGCAAAAAAGAGGGAGATTGGCAACAGATGTTAGCTCAGGGCCAATCTTCCTCACCAAAAAATAAAAAGTTAATTCAAGTTTAAATCTTAGCATATAGGTTAATAATTTATATAAACAGTATATACTAGCCAATACCAATCAGATTACTTAGAAACTAGCATTTTTAGATCATCCTAAAAATGAGACTTTATGTTACTAATCAAGAACATTTTAGGGGCCAAACTCCTGGCTGAGTGGTTAAGTTCACGTGCTTCACTTTGGCGGCCCAGGGTTTTGCCAGTTTGGATCCTGGGCATGGACCTAGCACTACTCATTGAGCCATGCTGAGGCCACCTCCTACATAGCAGAGCTGGAAGGACCTGCAAGTAGAATATACAACTATGTACTGGGGGGCTCTGGGGATAAGAAGAAAAAAAAAAGAAAATTAGCAACAGATGTTAGCTCAGGGCCAATCTTTAAAAATAAAAAACAAAACAACACTAATCAAATGTATTAAAATGGAAGTTTTTTTGGAGAAGAAAAAGTAATCCCTTGGAGAAGGGATTTCTGATAGTCTATAGTGGGGAGAATTCTTTTCTGTAATAGAGTCATTGCTGCTTTCAGCTGAGAGATTAGCTTCACCCTAGAATGTGGTGCCTGCAAGAGACACTTTCTATGCCTATGGGAGCTGAGGAGAGGTCCATGCTGAGAAGCCATGTGAAGTCATCACTAAATCATTTCATTCATCTGTTTACCCACTCATGCACTCACATATGCAATAACTTTTTTTTTTGGTGAGGAAGATTGGCCCTGAGCTAACATCTGTGCCAATCTCCCTCTATTTTGCATGTGGGACTCTGCCACAGCATGGCTTGATGAGTGATGTGTAGGTCCGCACCCTGGATCCAAGCCCATGAACCCCAGGCCACCAAAGCAGAGTGTGTGAACTTAACCACTATGCCACTGGGCCGGCCCCCATATATTCAATAACTTTTAGTGATCATTTCTAAAGTGCTAAATTCCTGCATTCAAGTGCTAGACCTGTAGCAGAAGGTGTTCCTTGCTCTTGAGCTTAGTACCGCACAGTCTAGTAGCTGATGCTGCCTTATGAACTGATACAATGTGATGTGAAATGTGTTACTGAAGAGGCAGTAATACAGTACAGTGGAACACACATGTGGTTCACCAAAAAGAGGGCTGTCTGTCCCTTGGCAGCCATAGATTTTGGCCTCCTAACTCTGAAAGCATAGTGTCTGCACAGGATCAGATGCAACTGTCAGAGAAATCACTAACATTCTCTGGCTTCTCCTGGTGCCCTCATCAGTGTGACTTTGCTGCTCCATCTTTCCTACATCTGTATCTAGAATATTTGATGCATAAGCTATGCCTCCAATGTGCCGAAGAATTTCACTGCCTAATGTCCCCAAATCAGCTATCTAAAATCACTTTTCCATTAAAAGAGAGCAAACAATTTTTTTCCACTGAGTTTATACAAATTGAAAATATCAGCTGTTTGAAGGAGAATTTAGATACATTTCTAAGTAGAATATTATTATGTATAGGAAGAAGGTAAATGTTTGCCTGTGAGTTGACATCATGAGTTGCAAGTAGGGTTCACTAAAGAGTGGGGCCATGAAATTGGTTATCGTCAGTCTGTGGTTCTAAACTCTAGCTTGTCCAATGCCCAAATATTTATAAGGCTCCTTTACTGTCCTATAATGAAATGCGTAAATAACATAAGCTACTTTCACATATCACTAATAGAAACCAATATAATGCTCTATTATATAACAAAATACAGGAAAGTAATTTGTAATAAAATAATATATATTTCAATATATGAGTGCTCAAGTACAATGCTTGTCAACGTTTGCTCCTATGCATGGAACAACGTGAAAGCTGCAAATGAAGACTCATTCTGGGGTGTTATGTGGGCAACTCAAATACCATAAGTGCATAAATGGTATTACCAGGAGTAATAGTAATTTTCCAAAATGGTGAGAAAGTCTAGGTAAAGATCCAAACAAAACAAACATTAATCCATCCTTGGTTTACAAGAGTGTGACATTCTTGAAAAGTTTAGTGAATGCTGAAATTGTGCAACTAGTATTTTGTGTTTACATATACACAGACTCAGATGATTATAAGAGTAAGTGTGCCCTACATGAGTACACAGTAGGGGTATTCAGAAAGCCTGCAGGATATCAGATATTTTACTATTTATTTTGCATGACTATCCTGCATCTTGCAGTGTCAGCATAGCTCCTCCTCGCTGTGACAACTGAAAGTGCCCCCAACCCTGAATTTCCCAGATGCCCTAGAGTGGGGCAGTAGAGCCCCCATTTTGAAATATTTGCATGGCTAGAGGGAAAAGGTCTGGGGGCTGAGCTTTGAGGCTTATTGTAGAGATTGAGAAGAAGAGGGGGATCCGGCAAAGGAGGCTGAGAAGGAGTGGTAAGCATGTGGAGAAGCAAGTGGCCTGAGGTCCTGGACGCTAAGGCAGAACATCTTTCAGGGAGGGAACCGTCATTAGACTGAAAGGATGCTGGTGGGCAGTGTTAAGGACAGAGTGTTGACCGACTTTAAATTGGTAAATGTTACCAAATTTATTTCACTGTAGAGCAGCTTTTCTCCTTCTGGAGTGGTGCTGCCATATGCCTGTTACTGACTAGTAAGTGAGTGCTGCAGTGTCACACGAGGAGCTTGCAGCAGTGGTTCTTTGACTTGCCTTCTGGGGAGGACGTTTTTACTGTTGTTTACCATCACTTCCAACCTTTTTTAAAAACCCAAACTACTTTCAAAATTGGAAAACCCAAATTTAGTTTTATGTATTGTGCTTCCTTATGACTTCAATTACTTTTGAATTTTGAAATATAATTTGCATGTAGTGAACAGAATACTGGATGCACTGATTTCTCTTAATTCATATTAATAATCTATTTACATTATTTATTCCATATGTCTACTATCAGACAATTGGAAAATAAGAGAAAATAAGAGTTAAAAAATTTTAAAGATTTTTTAGAGTAGCTCACTTTTTTTAAACTTAATTTTATGCCATACTGGGATTGAACTTTAAAATATGGTATTCATTTAATTTTAAATCAAACACATTTTTAAAATGTATTTTTATCACTTTTATAATAATTTGACATTTCAAATGGGTGGAAACAAATTAGTAGTTACATTATGATGATTACTTTGAGTACTGGGATAATAACGTGATTTCTCAATGTTAGTGTTTCAAAGGATAGGCAGTGATGTCTGATTGATAATTTTCGTCTTTTTAATTGTAGGTCTCTGTGGAAGAATTAGAATACAGTATTAGTGTAAAAATAGCTAAAGAAGCTGTAATGAATATAAATAAACCCGAAAACCTTTTTAAGCTTACAAATGGATTTTTAGAAACCAAAGTATACTTTGCAGGATTACCTCGGAAAGTGGAGAATGCACTCATTAGACCGGTAATGATTCAAGCTTATAACATTCGTCACGGATGAATTCCTTTTGTCTGAAACAGATTTGTAGATGTGTTTTTCTGAGAGTCAAAAGAAGTTATTTTGTTGAATATACCAGCTGTGACAGCTTGTATTGGACGCGGAAAAATACCATTAGTGATGCTTGAGCCCGTTTAAATCCCCAACATTACTCACACAGAAGGAGATTTTTTAAATTCTCAAGCATCCCATCAATGTTAACATCACAATAGTCCATATTCGGCTATTAAACATACAAATACGTGTAATTGAGTCCAAAAACACATTATTTTGTAGAAGCCAGTCAGAAACTTTCTTAGGTCTATTTTAGGACTAAAATTTAGCACGTAAGTTGGAACTTTAAAAAAAAAAATATTTGCTGTGAGTGTAACTACATCCTGTCATAAATTGAGGTCAGATACTACAGGTGATTTTCTGAATATGATGTTTGTCTAACAACCGTGGAATAGGCTTCATGGAGGAGACTAATCTCTATCCTTACAGAGCTTTAAAAACTTTATTTGAAGTCATGGGCCTGCCAATTACACTGGCTGATTTCACTTAAATATTTACCATTTTATACCCGTCTTTCACTCATGGCGATTCATGTTTACCTTAACTTTTAAAATATTTCTGTGATATAAAACCTGAAGTCAAGTTAAACCATGTCAGAATGAATACACTTGTCCTTTGAAATTGATAAATCAAGACATTTTAAAAGTAAAATAAATTTAAAAAGAATCAACTATTTATGAAATGCCCACCACATGTGTTGAGTCTGACTGGATGCTTTGGTGGAGGCTAAAGAATGCAAACACTTTTGTTCATGAAGAGACTTAGTGTCTGATGGCAAAATAAACCTATGTTGTAAATGCAATTAAAGAAAACAAGAAGCATCTTAGAGCCCAGGGCCACAGGTGGAAGCATATGTGGAACCTGAGAGCAGAAAAGTTAACCACTGGGTCATACTGGAGAGGAAGGTAGGGCTTGAGGTGTTAAAAACCATTAGGAGCCCAGTGGAGGTTTGTGATGGCATAAACTCGCTTTTACTGAAAAAGACTCTATCTGAAGGACACCTTGAAAAAAAAATTTAGATAAAATTCAAAATATTTTAAATATTTTAAAATGTCATCAAAGGAAGTGTTTTCCCTCTCAATGAAAACCTACAGCTATAATCACTTAAGCCACTTGTGAGTCTGACTTGTTTAAGTTTGAAATGCACTCGACCTACATTTTAATTTGTTAGATTAACCCTCGTCTGGATGGGTGTATACGAGGCTGGAATTTGATGAATCAAGGAGCTTCAGGAGTAAAGGAGATTATTCAAGAAAAACAGAATAAGCATTGCCTTGTCTCTGTGGAGAAGGGTTCCTACTTTCCTGGTTCTGGAGTTGCTCAGTTTAGCATCAACTATGGTAAGTGATTTCCCATTTCCTCTCTCTTTTTTCATTAATGGCTAAATTTACTCTTTGACAAACAGCAATAATTCCTTCAGTAAACATTACTGAGTGCTTACTATGTGCCAGCACAATATTAGCATATTCATACTGTTAAAGACTTTTTATAAAATGTTTCCAGTCTATTGGCGGCGGGGGGGAAGTCTGTTGAATATGCTTATGTTATTATTTAAAGATTATTGGCACATAAGCTGATTAACTTTAGGTAAATTCAGTTGACCTGCTGTAAGGTTCACTAATTTCTCAGTTGTACTGAGTCTACTGAGTAATGCCTTGAAAGGATTCATCTTCATTCCTAGCATTTCCATTTGGTCCTTTCTTAAAATGTTCACCTCTCTTGTTGAAATTTCCCATCTGTTTGTACATGTTGTCTGCCTTTTCCACCTGTGCCTGCACAGCTTATTAATCATAATTATTTTAAATTCCCTGTCTGATAGTTCCAACCTCTGTGTCATGTCTAAGTCTGGCCATGTTGATTGCTTTGTCTCTTGACTATATTTTGTTTTTCCTTGCTTCCTTCTGTATTGCATAATTTTTGGCTTAAAGAGGGGCATCTTATATAGAACAGTAGGGAGGGAGATAAATAATATTTATGTATGGAGATGAGCACATCTCTGCTTTTGCTAGGCCCTTAATGAAGGGGAGTGAATCAATCTAGTCAAGAGTTGAGCTGCTTAGGTTTTTTGTTTCCATAACTACCCTTCACGTTCCTTTAATATCACCTTGTGCTTAGGGTAGTGGCTAATTTGCCAGAGGAGTTTTCTTAGTAGCTGATCCATCCTCTGCTTTAGGTATTCCTTATATGACATGCCTCAAGAAAGTGTCTTTCCAAGGTCTTGCCTCACCCCAGAAGGGTGCTCTTACTAGTTCCTTGGCATTTGCTGGCATGGTAGAGGGGTCTGAAGGTCTGAGGAGCATTCCCCAATGTTCTGGTACAGATTTAGTCCTAGGCAGATATTGTATCCCTGGGTCTCAGGGAGGTGGACTTTTCATCATCCCCTCCTCACCACTAGTAGGGGAGCTATCTAATGGTCAGGACCCAAGATGTCTTTCTACTCCTTCTCCATGGTAAATGGTTTTATTTTGTTGCTTGTTTGGTTTTCCTCGTTTCCCTAACTGCAGGTGCAGTGGGTCTTTGCATGTGTTTGAATGGCGAGAAGGTTTGTTGCCTTTTCCCCAGTGCTCTAAGTCTTCTGTGGCGTGGAGGAGACAGAGAAGGATCCGGGTGGGACTTTGTGCCTTTCCTGCAGGTTGCTGCTCCTCTCACCCTGGCCTGTGCTGGGAGGGAAGCTTTCTCTAATCTCTTTCTCTGCCTCTGGTTTTTCTACTGAGCACCCAGTAAGGTCCGTGAAGAAGAACCTGTGAATAGGTATGAATTTCCCGTGAGTCTGCAGTTCCTAGGGCTTCTATACGCTCACACCAACCCCTACTTGTTAAAATTTTTACCTAAATCCTTCTTACCAAATTGTAATACATCTGGGGTCTGCCTTGGGTGAGAGAGCGCTCTTCTTCTTCTCTCCTTGGAAGCACCTGTCCTTCTTCAGGTTGCTAGTTAGTTGCTCTGCAACCTCAGCTCTTTGAGAGTTGAAGAAGAGTGGCGATTCTGTGCATACTTGGTCTTTTGTTGTTGCCGTGATGGTGGGAGCAGTGTTCTTTCCAGTCTTCTACTGTCTAAGTGGGACGGGAAGTCTTGCCAGACTGACCCCAGGTTTTTACCTTTATAAATAATACTTTGGTGATGTCCTTGGACATGCATCCTTCAACACTTATGTGATTAATTCTGTAGGAGAAAATCTTAGTTTATCCATCAAAGGTTGTGCAAATGTATAATTCCTACTGTTTGATCAGATTCTCTCCCAAAGATGTTTGTCAATGTATACCTCTACCAGCAGAAAAGGAAAGTTTATGCCTGAGATTTGTTTCCAATCTGAGGTTTGAAAAATTAAATCTTACAGTTTTAAATATTATTATCCCAATTTCTACTGAACTTGAGTATCTCTTCATATGTTTATTAGCTAATTTATATCTTTATTTTATTGCGTTCTTCGTCTTTTTCTGTTTAAGGACTTCATTATTTGAGCTACTAACACCTTGCATTATAAATTTAAAGTTAATTTGATATCTCTGCTTTAAGAAAAAATCATATTTTAAAAGTATTTATTTGCAGCCTAAAAAGGTATTACTAGAGTTTTAAGGAAGAATCTTACACTAATACTTTTTGTCTTCCTAACATAAGTTAATATAATGTCTTTAACTTTAGCTATGTTCTGTATATGGAGGGTATTTTTAAAAATGTTTTAATTGAGATGATGACTGAATATAGGAAAAAACTGGGCCCACAATAATTGGTTCAAAGGAAAAAAATCTCTGGAAAGAAAATGAAAATAAGAGTTATGTTGTATCTGAAAAAATACTTTTATAAGTAATTGGTTATTTCATGGATAACTTGAAAATGATTTACTTTTTAATAAATATTTAATATTATAATTTCTGTACATTTGCATGTACATTTTAGTTTGAGTCTGTCAATATCTTGTAGTAAATTTACTTATTTCAAGATGATTATATATACGTAATTTTTTCTCTTGGGTGGGAATTAGAGGATTATAACGAAAAATGTGATAGCTTAGATGTGGCTAAATGGAAGAACATCTTGTCAAAGGAAAATTGTTTTCTCCATTCGCATTCACACTTTTAAAGCCTCTGAGTGGCATTTGGGCTTTATATATTACTTCATATTAAATAAGGAAGACTTCAGATTGTGAACTAATATTTTTAGGAATCAAACTATTTCAAAAACATTGATTCAACAGATATTCATTGATTGACTCCTCTGGCACACAAAGTGATGGTGGAGACATGTGGGCTGCATTCTGGGGCCAGACATTTAGTCTGGTAATTAGGACAGATAGTGTTGAGTATTGTGAGGAGAAGAGCTCCTGTTAGAATTTCACAGTTAACTGTTAACTTCAGAGTGTGTCTCTACCATCACACTACCTGGCTCCCCTGTGTTTAGAAGTCCTGCTTTTCCCTCCCATCGCTCTAACCTGACCCCTTTGTGGGTGAGGGGTGATGGGGGCGTGCTGGTAGCTGTACTCAAATTTCCCTCAGAAATGCTGCAGTGAATTGGCTGTTCTTCATTTAAATGTGGCCACTCTGAGATCTGAGCGTTGGTGAATGTGCACGGCAGAAGGCAGACTTGTTCATGAGCAAACAGGGAAAATCCATAATAATCCTAAACTCCACAATCCAGAATGCTGTTTTAGGAAGAAGAACAGGAAGATGGGGCTCCGTTTATGTGTTTCTTGTCTGCATTTAAATTTTTTTCTTTTGTTTTGTTTTGCCTGGGTTATATAGATTGTTGAGAAAGGAGAATTAGAATCTTTAGTATTACACAAAAATGTCTTTGAGTATTAGTAAGATTGTAATAATTCCTATGGGTGCACTTGAGGAGCACATTGATCCTGCTTCTGTTTCATTCTTTAAACAGATAACACATCCAGTGCTGAGGGCTGGCACGTCAACGTGTCCTTGCGTATTCGCCCGTCCACCGGCACTGGCGTCATGTTTGCCTTGGTTTCTGGTAACACAGTGCCCTTTGCCTTGTCCTTGGTGGACTCCACCTCTGAAAAACTTCAGGTAACTTTAGTCTAAACCTTTATGATACTTGTTTGTTTGTTTTTTAATTTGTAAAATGGATATATTAGCAGTATTTACCTCAAAGTGTTATTTTGAAGATTAAATGAGATAACTTATGTAAAATATTTGGCACAATCTCCAGCATATCATTAAGGACTCCATAAATGTCTATGATTATGACTTTTTTCCTGACTTATTTCCAAGGTCTGAACCAAGAAATAACGGGAAGAAATTGAATAGCCTATTGCATCTATAGCTAAGATTAGGCAGACTCACACATAGGCTGCTTGGAGCTTCCCAGAGTACATGGACATCCACCCTCGTGTAGAATCCTTGAAGTATCATGAGAATTAGTCTCTACTAACAAAATCGAAGTGAGTCTGATTACAATCCACTCTCAGATATTTAGTGCCTAATTATAATGTTTTGTGCTTTCTGGCACTCTTAATCCTTTTTCCCATGGGTGAATTAGGAAAGACTAGAGAAAACTAAGCCCAGTACACTTGGCTTCTTACTGGGAACTCTCATTTGAAATTAGGAGGAAAAACAGGGAAAACTCTTGGATAGAAGGAAATATGAGAGTTATCGAAAGATCTGTATTATTCAGCCTTCTAATATAGGCTAGTAGTTCTGTTCATGTGTCATCTGCAGTGGAGTCCAGCAAGTTAACAGCACGACGCTTGTGTTTGCGCCAGACTGGCTTGGATGCTCTCTGTAGCTTGTAGAAAGAGACGTGTAGTTGAATAATGCCTGTAGTGATAGAAAGGGTGCTGTAGGCAACTTAAAAGACGATCGTGGGGAGTTTCTGACCATTAAGCACAAGCAACCTGAAAAGATTCTGCCGAGACTTTATCTCCAGTCTACCAAAGGAGCTTACACATCTGGATTTCAGCCTTTTGTTTGCTTGTTTGTCTTTTTTTTAAACAAAATGGAAATCCTATCTTCAGCACTACATTTGTGAGGTACAGGGGTTAGCACATGCCACGTCTTTGATATTTATTTTATCTTTTCTGTTTGTCTCCGTGGCTCCTCCTTTTTGCTTGTGGGATTGCCTGCACAAGGTCTGTGCACAGTGTTTCATGATGTCATCCCACGTGCTGTTGACAATGTATCCCACATTCTGGGCCATTTCCTCAGCTAGCCATCTGTAGGGCTTGTCGTGAGTTCAGCAATACAGACATGTATGACATGGTGACAGATCTTCTCAGATAACCCTTGTTGGCCAAGTATAGTCTTCACTTAAAGTCGGCACTTCAGACTATCCTTCTACCACCTCTTAACCCCCACCCCCCAGTTTAGAGTCGATTTTCTCTCTTACTTTTGTGTTTGCTCTGATGCATAGAAGCTACAAGCATAGACCATTCTCAGCAAGGTAAGTAATTTTGTGTATCAGCATTTTGAAAAGTTCAGCAAAGTGAGTAAGTCCTCTCCTTTGAGAATCTTCTGGTAAATACTCTGTAACTTGCTGCTTACAAACCCTGGTTTTTCTCTCTGGGCTTCTTCACTCACTTTGTCCCAAGTCTACAGGATTGCTTGTGTGGCACAAAAACCCATCAGTCTTGCTGGCTTGTGTTTACTAAAGCTCTTTAAATTTTCCAAGTCTCTTCCCCAACAAAAAGTGATTCAACTCCTTCCTCTTTCATATGTAAGTTTTGAAGGTAGGAAGGCTCTTGAACAGAGAAAGACTGCTTAAGACACTGCTGTAGGTTCTCACTGTTGGTAAAACAACTGTTGGTTTATTGAGTTTTCAGAAGCCAAAAGACATTTACATCTTAGCTAAACCTGGAGTTTGTAAAACAAATGTATATTCTAAAATTATGATTATTTTAATAATTAGTAATTTTTCATTTAAACTTGGAGGCTCTATCATGCCTTTTCTTTTTCCTCATTGAAATTCAGTTTTTGGATTTCAAAAACTCATAGGTCACTCTGAGTGGCATTACCACTAGTGCTTGCTTATATTGAGTCTTTTCTCTGTGCTTCAGGATATCCTTGTATCTGTTGAAAGTATGGTAATATATCAGATAGAGGCCCTAAGTCTGTGTTCCAATCAACAATCCTATCTGGAGTTCAGAGTCAACAGGGACAGTCTGCAGGTGTCGACTCCACTTAGAAACGATGTCATCTACTCTGAAGACCTTCCAAGACAATTCGCCAACTTGGACAAAGCGATGCAAGGAACAATGGCCACTTACCTGGGTGGCCTTCCAGGTATCTGCTTACTTTCTCTTCAGGTTGAAAAAGTATGCTTTTAATCAAATTGATAGTATTTTAAATATGTAACTTTAGTAAATGGGGATCAGAAAGGAAGACAAAATTCCAGTATCCATTATTCTTTTCCTGGGGACTTGTATTGACATTTTATTGATACATTTAATGGTGAACTGAAAGTCAGGTTTGCTGCATTTGACTGCCCTAGCCAGAAACGATTTATTATTTCATTTCATCCTCACAATAGTCTTGCGAGTTCAATATCTGTTCTTCAATTCATCCGTCATTCACCCAATATTTATTAAGAACCCTCGTCCTAGTCACTAGAGACGTGGTAATAGACAGGTAGATGTGGTCCCTGCTGCAGAGGCTTTTACAACCCAGTGACACAGGCAGGGAGTAGAGCACCTGATTGTGATTCCTCCTGTGAAGGAGAATGTGGGTTGCTTTCATAGCCTGAAAATCAGGACATGATCTGTTTGTGGGGGCCAGGAACAAGCTCCCCGAAGAAAAGACTAAGATATAAATCTGATACTAGAAGGGTTAAATAAAGTTAACCAAGTGATGGGGAGGGGATTGGAGTCAGTATTCAAGTAGAATGTCCATGTGTGGGCAAAGTGGGAAGGGTTGATACACTTGGCCCTTCTGGAAGATGGTTACGGTGGAAGCATGTTGAGCAGGGGAGATGGCAGTGCGGGATGAGGCTGTGAACTGAGTGGGTGGTGGTGCGATTTGTAGACCTGGTTTAGGGTCCCAAGTCTTATTATGAGAGTCATGAAAATTATTAAATAATTTTGGATAAGCAAGTGATACATCAATATTCCAGTTTTAAAAATCCCCCCGTGTGAGGGATGGAGATGGACAGGTGGAGGCAAAAGTGAGTGAAGTGGGTTGGGGGCTACTGAGGCATCCAGATGGAGGAGCAGTAATAATAACAGCAACAACAGTGTCCTACCATCAACTGGTGCGTAATAAACAGTCTGGGCACTGTTCAGAGTGCTTCAAACGTATCAACTGATTCAATTTTCAAAATAGTCTTGTGAGATAAGTATTGTTATTATCCCCATTTTACAGATGAGCAAGATGAGGAAGCTGCTGGACTAGAGTGAGGGCAGTGGAGGTGGTATACAGTGAATAGATTGGGGGTATGTGTGAGAAACTAAATTAACAGGATTTAATGATTGAAAAGCAGGTATAAAGATCTCTTAGGTATCTGGCATGAGCAGTTGGTGTGGGTGGAGATTGCATTTACCAAGATGGGAAAAACTGGAGGAAAAGCAGGTTTATTTTTAACTTAATATTGGAAATTGACATCAACATTTTACTTTAAATGGCAAAAAAATTGAGGCAGAAAGTTTTTTGGAAGTATTTTCAAATGCCATTTGCAGGTTATTCTCATGGAGAGAATTCTGAGTTTGATGTCTGGACTTCTAGTAACCTTCACTATATTACTGTAACTGCTCAGGATCTTAATTTCCCACATATAGAAATTTTTCTGGGTTTTGGGGCAATATAGGAGTAAATAGGCTCTAAGCTTTATAGATAGATATAGATAGATGGAGTTAAGTTAGCATGGTTAATTATTAGGAAGTATAATTACAGTTCAAATGAATGAATTCTCTATTAGAACTTGCCTACTACCTTATTCACAAATTAATTGAATGCAATTTTAGGAAATCAAACAAACAATGAAGGAGTTTAAAAGAAGTAAAACTATCAAAATTTCAGTGGTTCTGGGACTTTGGAAAAGGCATTGAGAACTGACTTCAGGCAAGATGTGTTTAGAAAAAGAGTAAGGAAAAATTGAGGGGAGCTGAAAATTGAGATATTGAGTGACTATGAGATGGATAAGTTATTAATTGATATGTAAAATAGGCATGTTCAGTTGCATGTTGTGAATTAAAAATCAGGATAAATTGATGATTTTGAGGATTTTTATAGTAGTGGCATAATCTGTGATACTCAGACCAACTTGAGAGGGTTTTTTAAAAAATGCTATGAGCCCATAGAAAAGTATGGACTTTATTCACTGTCTTGGAAAGTTATAGGTGGAAAATCTGAAGTATATATATTTTTTACATAAGGTTCTAAGGGAGAAGACCAAGTGCTGAAGAATGTCCATTGGGAATTAAAATTCATGAAGAGGAGATGCCAAAAAAGGAGGGAGCAAGTAGAGAGAGGGATGTTTCTAAGATGAACCACAGTTCTTAGGAATTCAAGGGTGTTACCTTAGCATTAAGTTTGACAAAGAGAGTGAAAGTGTAGAAAGGCCCAAAGGCCCTAAACTGTTCCCTGAAGCATTATTAAAATTGTTATTTTTTAGAACACCGAACATTACATAAAAGTGAATTTCCTATCATGACTTGCCATTGTATCCCCAGCAAGAAACTATTTCTTTGGAAAATATAGAAATCTGCTTTTATTCTAGCAATAATAAAAGAGATGTATGTATCATGGCATTTAAAAAAGATTCCCAAGTAGCTATAATTTGGAGATGAAAAATGATTTAACAGTGCTTAGTTGCTCAAATTTAAAGAGAAAATGATAAAGTAGAACATCACAAGTAAGAATATGCTCTTTTCTACTTTTTTAAGTGTGTTTATCTTAGGTTGGGATGGAACTGTGTTAGTGAAGTCAGAGGAACTCGTGACATGCTGAATTCAGTGCCAAGCACAATACCTTAGGTGCATAGGAGTTACTTAATGTCAATTTATTGAATAGAATTACATCATCAACTTCTCCTTTAGGATTAAAATTTGGTTGGAAATGGGAAGTCTGAATAATTCCTCTAACTGTAAGCAAATAAGATGCTAAAAGTCTTGGGCTAATACTTCAATATTCTGTTTTTACAGATGTTCCATTCAGTGCCACACCCGTGAATGCCTTTTACAGTGGCTGTATGGACGTGAATGTTAATGGTGCACAACTGGATCTGGACGAGGCCGTTTCTAAACACAATGATATCAGGGCTCACTCGTGTCCATCAGTTTGGAGGAACACGAAGCGTTCTTAAGGCATCTTTTCTCTGCTGATAATATCTTTTTCCTGTGTGTAATTATACTTACGTTTCAGTAATAGCTAAAGGATTTCACCTACGATGTTCAGACCTTGATAATTTTGTGATACGTTGACCTTCCTGGAATTTTAAAAATGTTCTTTTTCAAGAAAGCAAGATTCTCTTGTGATATAAATAACATTAAAAAATTCTTACCTCTGTTGCTGTCTAGAAATTAAATAATGAAACATATAAAGATTTTTAATTTGAATCTTTGCTACAAATGACCGTTCTTTATTTTTATGTTTGTAAAAGTAAAATTTAATTTTATCACCAGGAAATAGTTTTTAAATATCTATTTTTCTGGGAAAGCAAGAAAGTAGACCCAAATGAAAATTCTGTGACTAAATACCATTGATCATGGCAGATGCTACTTTATTTGTCTATGTTTTTTCCTGACGAAGATGGCAGATGAGACAGTGGCCTATTAAGTAGGACTTGAGGGGGAGGCTTTATTCCAGAGCAGTTCCTCAGGAGCATCAGCTTTGGCTTCTTCTTTCTTTCACCCGGCTTCACCTTTGAACCAGAAGCTTTACTGAATTAGGAGACAAATTGGACAGATTTTCATGAGAGCAGCACATGCTTCTTGCTGGCTAGTAATTGGATTTGATGAGGACGAGATACCAGATTGTGTTGGAATGGGTGTGGAAACCCGGGGTGGGTATATTCCTTAAATTTGGCTGTGTGGGTCACACAAGCTCTAGATCAGAAAAGGCAGACCCAATGATGGAAAGAATGAATGAGAGAATGAATAATGTGAAAGTTCATAGTTTTCCTTGAATCCAACCTTAATTTCCAGAGTAAGCTGCCAGAATCTGACTGTTGAAGGGTGAAAACTAGAGCAGATTTTAGTGAAAGGATAACCACAGAGGGATGCAGTTAATGCTATGTATTAACTATGAATACACAGTTGTAAAGATGTGAGATTGCCACGTGCTTGCTGGCAATGCATTTCAAGTGTCAGTTTTCTCCCTCCAAAACCTACCATTCACATTGGATATACATGAGGTATTCCACTGCTGGTTTTATAAAATAAACTTTTGTTCCACTATAGATATTTTATATCATGTAGAACATAATAAATTGGTGTATATTTTAAAAACTTATGTGAATAATATCTGAACTCTATCAACTCTGAATAGAATGTAAAATTATATAATCTACATGTAACTTTATGCAGCACAGTAGTTTTTTTAGTTGAAAGACAGAGGAAGCTGTCTTTGATCAAATATTCGATCAATAGTTATGATTGACTTGTAGACTGGAGCTCAGAAAGAGAAGAAAAGCAAAATTATCGAGTATTAGTAGTGAGTGAATACTCATGTTTTGAGTGTTTGTCACATTCCAGAAATTGTGCTAGATCATCTCATTGGATGTAATTTGTCTCCCACTTACCACTATCTATTGTGGCTGATGGATTTCAGCAAACAACTATTGGTGATTACGTTGGTGTAAAAAAGCAAGGAAATGGAAAAACTGAAAGTGTATGAGAAGGGAAGAAAGAAAGAAAGGGAAAAATGAGTTTTCTTTGCGGAAGAGTTCTTAGATTCTCATTTAATTATACGCAGATACAAGGACAGCTATAGGGATCAATTCCATGTTTCCTACTTTGAAAGAGTTGATAGCGAACAGTGGTTCATGAAGGCCAAGTGGGATAGTTGGTGGTATTATTTGAGCTTTGTGTCATGAAAAAATCCAAGTGACAGGGTCATTGCAGAGTCCCCCAGAACTTCCCATTTGCAAAGATGGGTTATGGATCAGTAAAAATAATGGTTAATTTGTGAGAACAGGGTTATTCACCTCCGTTATCCTATCTGAAATTGTAATTCCAGTCTCAGTCTCCACATGTGAATTTTAGAAAGTATTTTCAATTTTCTTTTCATTCTGGAACTGGTAGTATTGCTGGAGAGAAGACTTTGTATGTTTATTTAATAATTGCCTTATTTCTTTTGGAAATCCCTTAGGCCTTTAATCTCTCTGGTCAGTCCAGAAGAAGACTGGGATGTTTGCAATGATTTCACGTCAGTTTTCTTGATATTGCTGTTACTGATATGGGTTTGGCACAAGACGGGGTTGCTAGGGCCTCTGGTGACAAGTGTGATGGATCTCTAACTCATTCAGCAACAGGTGTTTATCGAGCACCTGCTCTGTGCACGTGGACTCAAAGGTGGGGAGCTGTCTGAGGGCCCAACTGAACAGGAAGCAGCAGTACTCAAGGTGGCCGTGGGCCTTGGACTCCTGTGCCCTGGAGTTACAAACAGGTCCTTTTAGGTTGTGCTAAGAAATTGAAGCAGTAAAACTTGACAGTTGCTCCAGTATTGAGTTTATTTCTTACAGGCGAGATGGTTTCGCAGTGATCTCGCTCGTGTGTTACTTGCTATACCAGGCCTCAAGCTTTCACAGAGCACTTACATTGAAGATCGGATCTTCTCCTGTGGAGGAGGTGTTGGGCAGAGGTTCATCCAGTGACCGGGCAAGTCCCAGCCTGTGGTTCCTTGTGTTCATGTTTGCGGAGTGTGTAAGTGAGGGGCAGTTTCACGGGTCAGCATCCTGTGAGGTTTTTGGTACATATTAATATAAACAATGCAAGGCTTTGCATTATCAAATCAGGTGGACACTGTGAAAAGACAGAATGAAGGCATGTGAAGCTAAGGGGGTCAGAAACAAAGGGCACTGAGCATGGGGAGATTTGGGACAAGTAGCAGATAATTGAGGCTGAGAGGCGTTTCCTGAGCTACAGTCGACTGTTTGCATACTGTGGGCTTGCCATGGCATAGCAATTACTATGTGGATAAGAATAGCATCCTGCGAACCTACAGACTCATTTCTGCTGACCTGCTTCCCACAACAATCCCTCTGCAGAGATAACACCAATTCTGGGAGGGAAATAGTACCATAAAGTTTTCAGTTTATTAGTGAGAAATATTTCCTGCTAAGATTTCAAGTGGTGGATCTGAAATCTTGTTCTGTAACTAGTCTCCAGATGGAAGAAAACTTTGTACATCTAATTGTCCTTCCAGTTGATTTGAAGAGAAGAGTGATTGGGCCAATATTTAACTGACATAGGAAGAACCTAACATTATTATCTGGGGTTCCCAAATAATAAACGAATATAAAATAATAATAAATTATTTTATATAAATAATAATAAATATAAAAATTTAATTAAACAAGTCATATTGAACACTGGGGCTGAGGCTGGAGCCTTCAGGGGTGAGCGTCTTTCTGAGCCAAGTCGGCATGGACAAGGAAGCCACAGAGGACCAAGAGCTGGCTGTTCCGGAGAATAGGCACAGTCTTGCCCTTCTTGTACATGTAGCTAGCAAGTTGTCAAGCTGGGATTCAAACCCAGGAGGTGTGGCGCAAGAGTCCATTCCCAAATCTGAAATTCTATTCTGCTCCTATATTCTTGCTAGTTATCCCATTGCTCAGAAAATGTTATATTGTTGGAGCGAACAGATCTTATCTCTAGCTCTCCATATAATGTGCTGTGTCATTGAGTCTCAGTTGATAATATTACCAACTTAATGATTTTGAAGACAAATGTGATATATTTTTTGTAAAGATTTTATTTTTTTTCCTTTTTCTCCCCAAAGTCCCCCGGTACATAGTTGTATATTCTTCGTTGTGGGTCCTTCTAGTTGTGGCATGTGAGACGCTGCCTCAGTGTGGTTTGATGAGCAGTGCCATGTCCGCGCCCAGGATTCGAACCAACGAAACACTGGGCTGCCTGCAGTGGAGCGCGCGAACTTAACCGCTCGGCCACGGGGCCAGCCCCAAATGTGATATTTTTAAATTCAATTAAGCAAATATGGACAATGACTTGGAAAACTTATATAATTAGAACTGTCCTAGGAAAACGCGCAACATAGTCTCAATGTCGGGGATAGCAGACAGATGGACAAGTGATTCAAGTATGAGCCTGAGTTTGGCAAGAACCACAATGGAGAAATACACATTGGGGAGGAAGAACTGGGTTTCAAGTGGAGACTGAAGGAGGTGCTATTTGAATTAGGCCCATCAGACAGATAAGAATTTCCATTAGTGTCTCTGCTTGTAGTCTTGTTCCCCACAATGTTTTCAGATGATCTCTCATACAAAGGTAGTATTTCACTATAATCCTCAAAACCTGCTTTGTTCCCTTCTTGGTTATTGCATGAAGTACATGTGATTAATCCTGGCTTTTAAGGGCTTTTGTTGTTAAACCAGTGGATCTCAACCCAAGATGCTTATTAGATTCACTGGCCCCATCCCAGACAACTAAATCAGAAGATTGCCGTGGATAACCAGAGTAACCAGCTGTAGATCCAGCCTCCATACTGCTCTAACCTCATGCACTCCCCTCACCACCCCCTTTCCCCCATGCATGTAAGTGTGTACACACAGCCACGTATATGAGTGTGTACACGTTCATGCACGCACGTGCACACACAGGCACACCCACACAAAAGGACAGGCATAAAGCAAAAAGTGAGTGAAAAATAGAGGTAGGAGGAAAGGATAGAGGGAAACGGGTGTGTGTGTGTGTGTGTGTGTGTGTGTAAACAAAACCAGGAGTAGAGAAAAAGACAACAAAGAAAAAATGAGAGAATAGGAAGGATGTGAAAACCGATTCAGTGAAAGATTTGGTGAGATGCAAAAGAAAGAATGAAGGAGAGGAAAGAGAGGAAGCAAGAATACAAGAAGACGCTGGGTGAAGAGGAGAAGGTACACAGAGAGAAAAGTACAAAAAGAAATGAAGTATCTACTCTTCTGTTGACAATTAAATCTAGGAGTAAGTAGTGAGTAGGAGTAAGATCCACAGTGAAAGAGAGATTAGAGACAGAGTAATGAAGTAGATAGAAATTTAAAAGAAAAAGTTGAAAGAAGAAAAGATTAGGAAAGAATGAAAGGAGAGAGAAGGAGAGACACAGACGAAAAGACCAGATGAACATAGAAAGAGGGAAAAAAAATGAACGGAAAAAAGGAAGATGAGCACAGAGAGATAAAGAACAAACACAGATGGAGAGAAAGAGGGAGAGAGCCAGCACACAAACAAGACAGAGAGGCAGACAGAGGAATAAATGAAAAGAGCAACGTGTCTGGGAAGAGAAAGCAGTAACAAGAAGAAAATAATAAAACTTAAAAGGGAAAAAAGCAAAGAGAGAGACATAGAAACAGAGTAAGAGCCAGAATGAAAAAGAGATTCAAGAGGCAGGAGGAGAGGAGGAAAAAGCTGAGTACGGGCAGGCGGGAGGGAGGGAGTGGAGGAGCCAGGAGGGGGCTCTTTAAAGAAACCTTTCTGACAGAGAGACTGAGGCAGGAGGAAAAGGGCGCTAGGCTAGTTTACCCAGGGCGAGCATGGCAACCATAAGCCTTGGTGTGGAGACCGTCTTCCATGTCCTGCAGGTGGAGCTCTTGGCCAAGTAGCTGGTAGAGTGCACCCCTCCAGTGTCCCTGAAATGGCCATCAGGGAATCCCCTACAGGAGTTAACGGGGTGACACGCTTGCAACATTCTGCCAGGAATCGCTGGAAGCCCTTGCGGCCGCTGTCTGTAGCATTTTCTTGCTTTATTTCTGACCTCTTTGGAATTGGGCCTCAGGCAGTTTATACAAAGGGAGCTGTCAGTGACTGCATCTGGGGAAACTGGAGGAGGAAGGTCTCTGGAACGTGTGAGTTAGTGCTGGAGTTAGAACTGTGAGAACTTTAAAACCTACTGCCATACAAGGAGCTCAAGCATCATTGGCTGTTGCGAGCATTTAGTAATGGTCTGGAAATACAAGTGTGCACCTCCTGGGTGAGTAGGAGGGAAAATCCAGGTGTTTGCCCAGTAGACTATCTTAGGGAGACTAGAGTTAGGGAGAGGGGTGCCGCACCTGTCCTGTCCCATGAAGGAGGAAGCTTCTTGGATTGCACCCTTTGGTATAGTTAATCGTTAGGGCGATGCTGTAGCAACCCTCCTTGACGTGCTCATTACCTCCTTCTCTCAAGGTCAAACGTTCCTCTGACTTTGATACAGCCCAAGAAATATGTAGAACAATTAGTCAGCAAATTTAAATATTGGTGTGTTTTTTTCCCTGCAAGCACGAGTTTTTTTCCAGAATCTCTCCAAAGCTCAGAACTTGTTGCTCTTGAAAGGCTTTAGCAAATGCTGTGTAATTAAAAATAGCAACTTTCAAAGAAATTTTTCTCTCATGCCAGGTTCTGAGCTGAACCCCCACACTTCCTAGTATATGTGCTTTCCTGTCTGATGTTTAAAATACTCCCTGGAAATGTGTGAGAAGACAGGGGTCTGCAGCTTTTAAGCATTGCTGTTTCACTCATCAGCTGCATCCAGCCTCACAAGCGCTCTGTTTGTGGAGCATGGCGTCTAATCCTGTCTTCCTGCCTCCCTCCTTCCTTCCTCTCTCACTTTCTAGTGAGGAAGACTGCGCCTTGGTGGCCCTCATTACTGGAAAGCTACTGGCATAATAATGTAGACTCTTCCTGGTGACCAGATTGTCTACCCAAGGGCACAGCTACCTGGGGTGCTGAGCAGGGCTGTGCAGCTGCATGTCGCTGTGGGAAGACCCTCAGCACTTTCCGTCCCCCGGGCTGAACTCTCTAGGATATGGAATGAACGGAGAAAAATCAGTAAAATCCCTAGCCTCACATCTCTTGTTTGCTTCGTAATCATCACAATCCTCCAATTCACTTCTTTTTAACACATACAACTTGCGCACCTGCTAAGTGCAGGCACTGTGGAGGTGTTGGGAGGACAACAATACACTCACGTCCTTGATAACTACTCGTGGAATATGTACAATATGTCAGACACTGTTCTGGGTACGTGGAATACACAAGTGAATAAAACAGGCAAATATGTTTGCACCCATATACAAATATAGTCATGGTGTTGATGTAAATAACAAAAAAACATTCTAGAGACAGGAGAGAGAAAGCGAATTTTACTTGAGCTGGGAAGACAGTCTCCACCAAGGGACAGAGTGTTCCCAAGAAGCACGATTATACACCATTTCAGAACAAAGAACATACGTCAACACGACAGGGGGACTTTATCTTTTTGAGGAAGACTGGCCCTGAGCTAACATCTGTGCCCGTCTTCCTCTACTTTAGCATGTGGGACGCCTTCCACAGTGTGGCCTGATCAGTGGTGCCATGTCCACACTCGGGATCCGAACTGGCGAACCCCAGGCTGTCAAAGTGGAATGTGTGAACTCACCCACTGTGCCACTGGGCAGGCCCCAGGGATACGTTTTTCCTAAAGCCACGAGAAGACGTTTTGCTGCAGTTTAGCACATACACAGTAGGCCAACTTGACCCTGGTTTCTAGAAATAAACACTTATCCTCAAGAGGCCTGGTGCTGACCGCTGACGAGGGAGGCGTCCTTCCCTCCCTTCAAAGAGCACAACCTGCCTTTGGGACCATGAGTTCAGGCAGATGCACGACGTGTGCCTGTCAGGCCGCACACCAGACTGCTCAGGCTAAAATAAAATTCAGGCCAAACTGAATTTAAACCAGAATAGCTTCCTCATATGCCTTAGTATTTTTAATTTTTCTTCCATCAGTGGAAGAGAAAGGAATCTCAGAGGCCCAAACCAGAGCCAACGTGTCTTCTACAACTCTCCCCACGTGACGTCTTTGATTAGAACCAGCCATCACCTTAGTGCCAGGGTCACAGGTGCCAGGTTGCTTTCCAATGTCCATGTTTAATCAAAAAGTTTATCCAGGTCTGGAATCTAGAAGGAAGATAATCAGTGGGATCAGATGAAGCCACTGGACAGAGAACTTCCCAGCTCTGTGAACAGCATCCGCTGATGCAGAGCTCACTATGTGCCTGTCAGTCCGCTTTCTCTTTATTCACAGCAGGAGTTTGAAGCTCCAAGAGGATAACAAGAGAGTACTAGACAGGTGCCATGGGCTGAAGTGCATCTCCCACAAATTTAATGTTGAAGCCCCTAACCCAAGGCGACTGCCTTTTAAGGTAAGGCCTTTAGGGAGGTGATTAAAGTGAAGTGAGGTCAGAGTGGCAGGATGCAACCACGAGGACAGTATGCTGTGAAAGACAGACACCAGGAGCATAAACAGAGGAGCCAAGGAAGGGTGAGGGTGTTGGTTGGGGTTGGGGTTAAGAGTTTAGTTTCACTTTGAGGTTAGGGTTTGGGTACGGGGTTTGCATTTGGGCTGAATTCAGGTCCGGGTCTGGGTCAGTTAGGGTCTGGGTCAGGGTCCAGTTCAGGGTATGGAGCAGGGTCAGGGTCAGGTTCAGGGTCAGGTAAGGGCTACAGTGAGAGCTAGGGTTAGGACTACAGGGTTAGGGTCAGAGTGAGGGCCAGGGTCAGGGCAAGGATCATGGCCAGGGTGAGGGTGAGGGACAGGGCCAGAGTGAGTGTCAGGGCCAGGGCCAGAGTGACGGAGAGGGTCAGGGACAGGGTGAGGGTCACGGCTAGGGTTAGGGTAAATGTGAGGGTTACAGTCAGATTGGGGTCAAAATAGATGAAGGTCAGAGTTGGGGTGAGGGTTTGGTTCAGGGTTTAGGTGGAAGGAGAGGATGAGGGTCAAGGCTAGGACTAGGGCCAGGTCTAGGGGATAGGGGTTAGGAGAAGGGTCAGGGTCAGGGTCAGGGTCAGGGTCTGAGTATGGGTTTGAGGTAGGATAGGGATTAGGCTGAGTGTGAGAGTAAGACAGATGATAAGAGGGTTAGGGTTAGGGT